>NC_083583.1:14853836-14881336 GCF_027579695.1 Neoarius graeffei | reverse complement strand
ACCCATCATGTCATTACAATAACGATCACTTCTGAATTAACGGCAGAATGGGATGAGAGTGTTTAGACATAAGGCATTTCAAATAACCTGATATCAGATATAGGTTTCTGATTTAGAACATTATTTGAACGTGAGCGACTGAACATGCTCTATATCAAGTTCAAAACAGACGGACAATTCGTTACAAAAACGACCCTTTATTTCCGAATAATGGATTTTCTACATCTTTGAGTGCTAGAACCTGGGACTGAAATGAAAAAAACAAAAAACAAATAAAAACCAAAATCTACAAGTTGTGACTGCATAAATATTCAACATGTTGCTGTGAAACCTCTAAATTTGTTCATTTAGAAAGAGATGTAGTTACAGCACCAATATTTTGCTTGTTAATGAAGAATTACGTCATTAGCTGAGTTCAATGCTGTTAGTTTATTGCTCCATTTTGCCCTCTAGTGGACTAACAGACTAGCACTTAAAAAAAAAAAAAAACACCTTGAATTCAATTAGGTCCACAGGATGATTTTAATTCCGAAAACAGGTTCTGAATTCATTCGGTAAGCCAGATTATAGTGAAGAACAGAACGGACAGACATCAAGTTGGATGTAAATGAATCCCTAAATGCAAATACAGCTATCCTGTGGGTGTGTTTACGAGGGTACGTCATAAAGTTCTCAGCCTCACCGAGAAACAAGCACAGTAGCTACACGCCCCAATACACAATCCTCCTCGGTCTTCTTTTCCTACAAGTTAGCCATGAGGGAGGAAAATAAATAAATAAAATATTTCGCCAAAGCTGGGGGGGTCCCGTGTTAGAAGTCATGCATTTCCTAATCTGCTAGCTCCACGGCCAGTCTACCAACCTTATTCTGATCACGACTCATTAAAAGATTACTCGGCCCAACAAGTTATTCAATTCAAGTCGATAATATTGATCCAAACGGTCGATTTTTTTCCAACCAAGAAGAAAACTTCCAGTCTACTCTGCCCACGCTGCCATTTTGGAAGGAGAAAAAAAAAAAAAATTACCACATAATGCATTGCTGCGCGCTGATTGTTTAAAAAGTGAGTGACGTTGAAATCGTATGCAAGAAACCACGCAGCAATGTTTTAAATGTGACCTGTCAAAACAAGTAACGAAAACAGGCCTCGCAACAACACACCGTGTCATGGTATGGAAGGGTTGGAAATTAAACAAGGCGTACACAAAGTCTAAATTTAATGCACACTATGGTGGCTTCAAATCATTATTCTCAAGTTTGTTTCGAAATTTACTGTCAGTGCATCACAAACACTGCTCGAGCTTTGGCCAATCAGTGCGCAGGAATGCAATCGGGTGATTTTCAAATCATGGTGGCGCCGGCGGAGTAGATGCACTTTTCAGGTCGAATCGGAAAAATCGGCAGCAGGGGACACCAATATTGATCTGAATTTGCCGACATGTTGATTCAGGAAACCTTTATTGCTTTGTGATCGAACGGAGACCGACAGATCGTACACTACCGTTCAAAAGTTTGGGGTCACTTTGAAATGTCCTTATTTTTGAAAGAAAAGCACTGTTCTTTTCAATGAAGATCACTTTAAACTAATCAGAAATCCACTCTATACATTGCTAATGTGGTAAATGACTATTCTAGCTGCAAATGTCTGGTTTTTGGTGCAATATCTCCATAGGTGTATAGAGGCCCATTTCCAGCAACTCTCACTCCAGTGTTCTAATGGTACAATGTGTTTGCTCATTGCCTCAGAAGGCTAATGGATGATTAGAAAACCCTTGTACAATCATGTTAGCACAGCTGAAAACAGTTTAGCTCTTTAGAGAAGCTGTAAAACTGACCTTCCTTTGAGCAGATTGAGTTTCTGGAGCATCACATTTGTGGGGTCGATTAAATGCTCAAAATGGCCAGAAAAATGTCTCGACTATATTTTCTATTCATTTTACAACTTATGGTGGGAAATAAAAGTGTGACTTTTCATGGAAAACACAAAATTGTCTGGGTGACCCCAAACTTTTGAACGGTAGTGTATGTGGAGTGGACCGTTCATGAATGACAGCTTTGGGTTTTTTTCCGTGTCATAGCTTGCAGGAAAAGAAGACCGAGGAGGAAGATTGTGTATTGGGGCATGCAGCGACCGTGGAAACAAGGGATGTAATCCCACAAAAAACGTAACGAAAGAAGCAATCTAAGAAAAAGAAAGGAAAGAAAGCTTCGAGCTGGTGTGCTGTTGCTCCAGGACGATGCACCCATCCACACAGCACAGGTGGCAGGGGCAGAAGCAGCCAAATGTGGCTTTGAACTGTTGCCCTATGTACCTTACTCGTTTCCCAAACTGAAATCCCGCTTGTGTGGTTGCCATTTTCAGAGTGATGGTGGTCATCCATGCTGGAGAGGACAATTAGGAGGCTCAAGATGTGACCTTTCGCGAAGGAATTGCGACGCTTGAACAAAAAGTGCATTGAGGTTAAAGGAGACAGTGTTGAAAAATAACGCAAGAACAATCTTTTCCCTGTGACGTTTTCTGGGTGAGGCCGAGAACTTATTGAAGCACCCTCGCATACTGTCCATCATGGAGGAAGGATACATTTTGGATTTAGTCGTGTTATTCTTTTATCCTAATTACAAAATTACAAGGATCGCAATCCAAACATGCAGCTCGTCAGGGGAGCAATTTTATTCAAAAATGGCCCGTCATTGCTACAGTAGTTGTCATCGTGTTGGGTCATGTATCAAATTTTAAAAAAAAGTGAGAAGATCTGAATTGAAAACTTTTCATTTTGTAAATAATCTTTAAAAAGTTATGAACATTTAAAAATCCAGTGCTTTATACAATTTCCATTTCTCTTTGTTGTACAAACCAGCAACCACTTTCCACTGGTTTAAATTTTCCATTCATGAGAAAAAAAAAAAAAAAGCCCTCAATCAGAAATTAACAGACCAAAAAGCCAAATAAAGAGATTTAGGAGTTTTGAGTATCAGGGTAAGAATTACAGATAAAGGCTTCTTCTTGTTGTCTCACAATTCGGTACCTAAAAGGTTTAAACGTCAATGAAACTGGTCCAAACTCTATGTTTAAACATAAAAACCAGAATTTACTGGGTACGTTCACTTTAAATTGTGGACACTGAGCATGACTAATGACGGCGGTGCTCGAATGCGCTGTGTATAAGAGGCTCAAACTTTCGTTAATTCTTTTCAAAACAGTATCACTGATATTTATACACCTTCTCATTTTTTTCTCCATTTAAAAAAAAAAAATTCGGATAATTATCGATTTTTTTTTAGGAAGGATACAAAATATTCCTCAGTGAATTTTCCAATCTTTCGCGGGCACTAGACAGCAAAGTGTTCAACTGATTTTATTGGAAAAACAAGTCAAGATGAGGGATTCGACCGCTAGGTGGGAATCATGAGTTTCAAGCTGATTGAATCAACAAAACAAAAAACACATGGACTGGTGACGAATATCACTAAAAAAAATCCAAGATGGCTGGTGGCGCCCATGAGTTTGGTGGATTGCGTTACACAAGTTTTTTTTTTCAAAACAAACAAACAAACCCTGCTTAAAGTAAAAGCTCATCACAATGCTGCACAAAATTAACAATATATTCCGGCAAGAAGTTATTACCTCGCCCAGGACGGAGTCCACCAGGGGGCGAGGTATTGTTTTCGGTGGGGTTTTTGTTTCTTTGTTTACGGAAAAACGGCTGGACCAATCTTCATGAAACTTTCAGGATAGACGGGCATTGGTCTTAAAGTGCCATTCCACCATTGGATGTATTCTTTGGCATAAAATACAATATATTTTATGACAACATGACTAGACAGAGAAATCTTTTAGCTTCAAAATGATATATCAAACAATTTTTTGACAACGACAAGTATATTAATTTTGCGACCAAAGTCACCTACCCTTTTAATTTCCGCGCGGTAGTGAAACGTGATGTCATCGGCAGGTTCCACTTCTTGTGTACCACGTGTCGGTCTATTTTTAGACCAGGAAACCCCCAAAGTGAGAGAGTCATTTCTCCTCGTATACGGGGGCCAAAAAAATTGCGAAAAATTTTGAGTTAATCTTTCAGTTAGCTAGATTTACTGGTATTAGCTAGATTTATTGGTATTAGCTAGATTTATTGGTATTATTTTTATCGCGTTCTATCCGCCATTGCTGATAATCTGTGCCACGTCACACGTCACGTGGTACACAAGAAGGGGAACCTGCCGATGACATCACGCGCAGAAATTAAAAGGGGAGGTGACTTTGGTCGCAAAATTAATATACTTGTCGTTGTCAAAAAATTATGTTTGATATAACATTTTGAAGCTAAAAGATTTCTCTATCTAGTGATACCATTTATATACGTTGTCAAAATATATTGTATTTTATGCCAAAGAATACATCCAATGGTGGACTGGCACTTTAAGCCTCGGTCACAACCAGCCGTACGTGCTCCTACGGACAGTCTACGTGCAAAAAACGCAAGAAACGCATGGAGGGCGCGCGTGTGACGTGCTGATTTTCGAGCCGTAGACCGGCCGCAGAGGTTCTTTTTGTCATGTCAAACAAACTCTACGGGCACTGACGTTTTTTTCAGGTTGCAAGACAAACTTACGGCCAACGTGCGTCTTTCTCCACGAACAAAAAAAACCGCAGCGATTTGGGAAACGCCAAAAATCGCACGGCCAAAAAAATCGTACGTCCGGTTGTGACCTAGGCTTTAAATAGAATCTCCAACACTTTGAGGGTCATCCGATCAAGGTCAAGGTCACCCAAAAGGTCAAAATCATAGTCATTACAGATTTACTACATAATTATACTGTATGTAAGGAAGTCTTAGCTGCTCTGAAGAGCTCTTTAGTTGCACTTTATATATTTAAAAAAAAAAAAAAAGCTACCGGGCGGGGTTTGTTCTGCATGGCAACATTTGTTTTTTCTTGAATTGACACTAGTGTTACGTAAACACTTTTAAATGTCTTTAAAGGCCAAATGAAAACAGTGTTTTCCCATATAAACGAATCGGAGGTTCATCAGCGCAGTAGCGTGCTGTCAAGCCTTAACCAACTGATGAGAAACAAGTTAGCTGAAGGAAGAACAGATGGAGGGTTGGACGGACCGGCTGAGTTGACATTGTGGTTACTTTTCAATAAGGCGTGGCCATGAATTAAGATCCTGGAGATCCGTTTCAAAATACACACCGAGCCTGCTTTAACAAACTCCCTGGAAGACGTCCAAATAGTTTGTTATACCGAGAAGTTTGCAATACTGAAATGGACCTACGTATCGCACCAAACACTCACGTTACACATATATGTGAAATTTTAGGCACAGTCTCATCACCACGAATTTCTCCTTCCGGGTCACTATCGCAGTTTGTTGACCGAGTTAAAGGATCACGAACGGAGGCGATGATTTTTTCATCCGTTGTGGAAATGACGGAGGTTACCGGTGCATCGTTCGTTGTCCGTATCCACCCACTGATTCACTCCGCTTTATAAATCTTCACCATTCAGTTCATTCATGTGTTGCAAATCACTGACGTCATTTATGTCAATACAGTCTGGGAAAGAAGGATGTGTCATACGATCTCGAAAACTACCCTTCAGTCGAGTTCCCCGACATCTCGAACTATCTGGTGTTGCAGACGTCCTTCTACACCGCAAAACAGATGAAAGCGTGGAAGAGTATAGAGGCTTACTAGTTTTTTGTACACGGCTGGGTAAAGGACCTCGCTATCAAGTCGCTGCTGAATGAATCCTGGATTGTTTTTACCCGTCTAAGTATGGTTTTTTTTTTTAAAGCTTTTCGTGTAAACAAACAGTTGGCTTGATTCTCACTTGTGTTGGCTCTTATCTCTCAGCTAAATCATTCACAAAGCTCATCAGAAACCCCTTTAAAGACCTGGATCTTAGTTCAACAAGACGGAGAAGTGATCACGGCGCATTGTAACTGTACGGCTGGGGAAGAATTTTGTCGCGACCTTCATGCATATGGACTTTGTGAGGAGGAAACAAAGGAACAGCTGGGGACTTTAGCGCTTCGTGACTAAAAAAAGTTGCGTAAAATAACGAAACATAGCAAGAAAAGTACTTGGAAAACACTAAGGCCATAGCTGAGAGGGAGAGACAAACCTTTCACCAAGTGATCACTGCAAACTCGAGCACGCTTCGACTCGGCTCCCTTCGATTTCAGTCAGAGATTCAAAAGCCACCTTTCTCGACGTCTTTTTGTGAAATCCTGTGTTCGTTCACCCTTTATTAGTTCATGAGGAACCCTGAAGAAACTTTTATCAGTTTCACGGTTTGAACAACCTAAAACAACGCAAGCGTAAGGCGTTTTTCATGCGAGCAATGCACCATACAAACGCTTTGTCCACTGAGCTTTGATAGACCGCCAGCTAAAGTTTTGAATAGCTAATGAGGCGGATGTGACGTCACGTGAAACCCAGCAATGCACGCTTTCTGACCAATCGTATTCAACTGCGCTGCAGGATAAAATGTGTGACTCCGGTATGCCTTGGTAGTCGATTACCTCTTTATGCCACAGGTAAGAAGTGAGGCCCAGGGCTGGTGCATGCTCAGACACCATCCTCCGTCCGCCATTTCCAGCAACTCCCGATCCTGAATCCTCAATCGAGAGCGATCTGATTTCTGCTCAATGCCTGGAGACTTAGGCCTGTGAGAGAGATCACCTACATCCACCCACTGCACCACACATGCACACAAAATTATTTATTTGTATGGTCAGGTTCCAGAAGAATATGCTCAAGGCCCAGAATTTAAATGATCACAGTCCAAATATGGGGAGAAGAAAAAAAGTCTCCCTCAGGAACATGAAGCTAATCGGATTTGAAAGGCTGCCAGGTAAATATCCAGCTCAATTGGAGACGCCACTCACCTGAGGTGCAGCCTGCTGAATATTTGGGTTGACGAGCTCCCTGAGGTACTGCCGGCCAGCTGGAGCCGAGCTCTTCGGGGTTTGAATGAGAGCCCCGGTGTTGATGGCCTTGACGGTCTCATCATACCTAACGCAGTCGTGCATAAACCTCAGTTCATCAGGCACATGATCAACAGATCCTTCTCTATCGTGCTCCTTTCAGCAGCTCCTCTAGGTTAATCTTGATGCTATAAACATTTCTGACTTGCAAAAATTTTACAAGGTACACATTAAAACAGATTCTTCCAAGGCACACATTATTATGGAGAATATAAAAATGCTGCAAAAGTTTTACAAGGTACATTGTAATCCTACGGAAGCCGAGAGAGGCCTTTCATATAATCCTTTTTTTTTTATTCACCTTGTTATCCCAAGATAACGACATAATTAATTCAGGATCTCGAGAAAACACCACAACTAATTCAAGCTCTCGAGAAAACAAAACCGTTATTCCGAGATAACGACAATAAATTCAGGATCTCGAGAAAACAACACAACTAATTCGAGATCTCGAGAAAACAAAACCGTTATTCCGAGATAACGACATAATTCAGGATCTCGAGAAAACACCACAACTAATTCGAGATCTCGAGAAAACAACACAACTAATTCGAGATCTCGAGAAAACAAAACTGTTATTCCGAGATAACGACATAATTCAGGATCTCGAGAAAACACCACAACTAATTCGAGATCTCGAGAAAACCCCACAACTAATTTGAGATCTCGAGAAAACAAAACCGTTATTCCGAGATAACGACATAATTCAGGATCTCGAGAAAACACCACAACTAATTCGAGATCTCGAGAAAACACCACAACTAATTCGAGATCTCGAGAAAACAAAACTGTTATTCCGAGATAACGACAATTAATTCAGGATCTCGAGAAAACACAACTAATTCGAGCTCTCGAGAAAACAAAACCGTTATTCCGAGATAACGACAATTAATTCAGGATCTCGAGAAAACAACACAACTAATTCGAGATCTCAAGAAAACAAAACCATTATTCCGAGATAACGACATAATTCAGGATCTCGAGAAAACACCACAACTAATTCAGGATCTCGAGAAAACACCACAACTAATTCGAGATCTCGAGAAAGCAAAACCGTTATTCTGAGATAACGACATAATTCAGGATCTCGAGAAAACACAACTAATTTGAGATCTCGAGAAAAAACAAAACCGTTATTCCGAGATAACGACATAATTCAGGATCTCGAGAAAACACCACAACTAATTCGAGATCTCGAGAAAACAACACAACTAATTCGAGATCTCGAGAAAACAAAACTGTTATTCCGAGATAACGACATAATTCAGGATCTCGAGAAAACACCACAACTAATTCGAGATCTCGAGAAAACCCCACAACTAATTTGAGATCTCGAGAAAACAAAACCGTTATTCCGAGATAACGACATAATTCAGGATCTCGAGAAAACACCACAACTAATTCGAGATCTCGAGAAAACACCACAACTAATTCGAGATCTCGAGAAAACAAAACTGTTATTCCGAGATAACGACAATTAATTCAGGATCTCGAGAAAACACAACTAATTCGAGCTCTCGAGAAAACAAAACCGTTATTCCGAGATAACGACAATTAATTCAGGATCTCGAGAAAACAACACAACTAATTCGAGATCTCAAGAAAACAAAACCATTATTCCGAGATAACGACATAATTCAGGATCTCGAGAAAACACCACAACTAATTCAGGATCTCGAGAAAACACCACAACTAATTCGAGATCTCGAGAAAGCAAAACCGTTATTCTGAGATAACGACATAATTCAGGATCTCGAGAAAACACAACTAATTTGAGATCTCGAGAAAAAACAAAACCGTTATTCCGAGATAACGACATAATTCAGGATCTCGAGAAAACAACACAACTAATTCGAGATCTCGAGAAAACAACACAACTAATTCGAGATCTCGAGAAAATAAAACCGTTATTTTGAGATCTCGAGAAAACAAAATTATTCCGTGATCTCGAGAAAACAAAATTATTTCATGATCTCGAGTAAACAGCTGAGAAATGGTTCATTCAGGTACACCTAGAGACTTGTGATATGCTGACTTTGGGGCTATTTCTCATTCTGTATAGACGCAACTTTGGTCATTAGAATGTCTGGAATAATCGATCACCTAATAAGGCAATATTTTGATCAGGGGTTGACTCGAGATCATGGAATAATTGTCTTGTTTTCTCGAGATCACGGAATAATTGTGTTGTTTTCTTGACATCCTGAATTAATTATGTCGTTATCTCGGGATAACAAGGTGAATAAAAAAAAGATTATATGAAGGACCTCTCGCGGCTTCCGTATAATCCTGACGCAGAAGTGCATTTTAAGTGCATCGTGGCGAACCATATATAGGACTCTATTTAAAAAAAAAAAAAAAAAAAAAAAAAAAACGCTATGCATCCTCCAGGGATTTAAACTGAACAATGTTTAAATGTCCATTTCAACTATCAGAGACAAACAGACTTGAAATAAAACCTCACAGGTTTCAGTTCAGATCATTTGAAGGGATCTCGCATTCTTTAACACATCTTAACCAGAAAGCCGAAACACACATCTTTAAATTTCACGATGCAGCTTTTAGATTTTATCCTCCACAGTGATTCTTACTTGTTGTAATACTGAGTCAGGTTTTCTCCTTCCTCTAGAACTCGTCTACCAGCGAAGTCGAGCGTGATCTTGCGGTCTTTGCGGGAGGCGTGCCGAAGCTCCCGAAGCTCCTCCTCCTGCTTGCGCAGCGCCGTGCGCTCCACCGGGGACAGCCACTGGTTGGAGTCGGTGGCAAAATAATCGCACTCGTCGTCCAACACCTGAGTTCGGCGAACGCTGAAAAAGTTCACGATACAAGTCATGTTTAAAGTGGAAAGCGGAAGTAACTTCACAAAAGACGACGTGAACGTGCGCTTTCATGAACTAGGTCTGGAATGATCTCTTGATAGGCCAGAAATTGGAGGAAATGATGCAATAAAGTGCTGATTAAGTCTCTTAATTGGTTATATGGAAAGCTGACACTTAAGGTGATACTGTTCTGAACAACTAACCATGGTGAAGATGCTTTAAAAATAATAATGGATTGAGTAATGTTTATAAGAATGAAAACATTCGCTATATTGAGCAATAAACAGTAAAACAAGACATAAAACAAAATTAAACCATAATTGCCTATATAGGCACCAGGATTGTAGTGCTCGAGTCCAACTCGTGCTCGAATTTTAAGGACTTGTGACTCGACTTGGACTCGAGCGCTGATGACTCGGACTCGTGCATTAACTGCATTTGGACTCGTAAATTGGAGACGAGGACTCGGATTTTTTCTTTATTTTTTGTAAATATGCCATAAAAATTTGGCAAAAAGATATTTATATCTACACTAATTTTTGTACTAATTTCGTGCAAGAGTGTCACCTGCGCACCTTGCTGCGTGCATCAGATAGACTCTCGGGCGCGCACCGGACAGCGTGTGCACCAAGCGGACTCTCGTGCATGCACGGTAAACGACTTGCACCTGCCCAGGATTAAGACACAATCAGCACTCCTATATAAAAACCGTGAAAGCACACTTACTTTGCGAAGTATTGAGTTGCGTTGCTGATATATTACCGAGCCTTATTTCCTTGTTCCCTGATCTCCTGTTTCTCGTCTTTGAATTTGATGGCGGCACGGTGGTGTAGTGGTTAGCGCTGTCGCCTCACAGCAAGAAGGTCCGGGTTCGAGCCCTGTGGCCGGCGAGGGCCTTTCAGTGCGGAGTTTGCATGTTCTCCCCGTGTCCGCGTGGGTTTCCTCCGGGTGCTCCGGTTTCCCCCACAGTCCAAAGACATGCAGGTTAGGTTAACTGGTGACTCTAAATTGACCGTAGGTGTGAATGTGAGTGTGAATGGTTGTCTGTGTCTATGTGTCAGCCCTGTGATGACCTGGCGACTTGTCCAGGGTGTACCCCGCCTTTCGCCCGTAGTCAGCTGGGATAGGCTCCAGCTTGCCTGCGACCCTGTAGAACAGGATAAAGCGGCTAGAGATAATGAGATGAAGCAAATCTGGGTAGGAGTTATATGCACCCGAGGTCCCCCTACCTTCATACCATAAAGAATCAAAATCGGTGAAGAATTGAGGGAGAAGAAGCGATGTGTGTGGAAACTGCTCGTTAGGGCTTAATTACTCCATATCTTCATTATTAATTACAATTATGCAAATTTGACTAGAAGCTACAGTATATGCAGCCCTACTTTCCTGCCAAAAAGAATAAAAATCAATGAAGAATTGAGAGAGAAGAAGCGATTTTCGTGAAATGTGAACGACAGACAACGCACGATGGCATGAGCTCATCACCTGTCGGCCGGTTGAACTAATAATGAAATGAAATGTTTCAACATTACAAAAATACTATAAAACAGTACGCAATAAACCATAATAAATGAAACAAAAAAAAAGTCATTATTTGGTGCGAGACGACCCTTTGCTTTAAAAAAAAAAAAAAAAAGTCTGTCCAATGAGTGCAGTTTTATACGGAAATGAGCTGTAGGCTTTACTGAGCATCTTCCAGAACCAGCCGCAGTTCTTCTGGACACTTTGACTGTCCCACTCGCTTCTTCATTTTGCCCCCAAACCCAGCAGCCTTCATTATGGTTTCTTTTTTAATCTGAAAAGTGCTCTCTTATGGAATATGCTGCTCGGATACAAACTTTTTTTTCTTCTGTAGCATTTAATCTTGTGCTGGAAAATTACGAATATTTGGACTCTAAAATGTTTCTGTACTGACTTGATAATGTAGAAGTCATAAAATAAAAATCTATAACAAAAAAGTTTGTATAAAAAAAAAAAAAAAAAAAAACAACCCAGGGACATGACATTGTATATTCACGACATGATTTATTCCAAAGATCTGCTCGCATCTCCCTTTCCTACATCTCCCCTTTTATCAATTCACAAACTTCTCCACTCGAGCATGAAACCCTTCAGCGATCTTTAACCGTCACTTCTTGCATTTCTCTGGAGGCATTTACAAGCACGTGAAAAGTGGAAAGCTCATCACTACTGAGAAATCCGTTCCCATCAAAATGCCATGAGGAGCACAACATTCCATTACTGACACCCAGATAAACAGTGTGGGATGAGTGGGATTAGTGAAGTCTACCTGTTCTTGTCAAACTCCAGCAGTTTATCTTTGTGCTGAATGGCTTTCTCCAAGCCTGCTTTCATCCTGGCCTCCTGGTGGGGCAGGTAATCTTTATCTCCCTCAGATACGATGTGATCTGTCATGTTTAAAGAGACACACACACACACACACACACACCTTTAACAGCCTCGCTCGCCGGGTAATGTGAAGGAAGAAGAAATAAACTGCTGAATCCGAGATCACAGATCACTCTTCACCAAGATGATTTATTTTTACTCGCTCACCTCCCATGAGTTTCTTACGGAGTTTCTGACTTTTGTTCGAGTCTCGCTGCAAAATCTCTTGCTCTTCTGCAGTACATACCTGAGATTTAAAAAGACCAAAACTCAGGATAAGAAACCGCAGAGAAAACTGGGCATTTAAAAAACAACAAACAAACCAACAACAAACACCACGCCCAATGATGTTTATTACATCTAAATATGATGCACTTTGATTTGTGGAACATCAAATTTCAGCATAAGATTCCGACCCAAATATTCAACAGCTTAACCTTTGCTTTGTCAAGGTGAACTTTTAAATTTCACCGACACGTAAAAGTTCTGACTCCACCACTGAATTCTGGGCAAAAATGTTCCATTTCTATAGCTGTTGGAGTTGCGAGATGTTTCGCTGTTGCGCGCACACACGCAGTGTATCCTGTGTGTAAATGTTTTGCTGAGATAAAACTCATCCCACATCTTACGATTCCGGAGATCACCGAAGCAAGTGAGCAACAAAAATCACGTTGGGGCGTGTTTGACCTACTTTTAACCAAAACAAGTCAGCGTAGGCAAACATGTCGGACTCGGCTCTCCTTCGAGCGGAAAAGAAAAGGAAAGCCTGCCTAGTGAGTGCAACTGCAAGATAACGTGTCATTTTTCTAGACAGATAGCTAAATCATTCTAGCTAGCGCTTCGCTATCTTAGGTTACGTTTACATTAGACCGTATCTGTCTCGTTTTCTTCACGGATGCACTGTCCGTTTACATTAAACCGCCTGGAAACGCCGGGAATCCGCCAGCGTCCACGTATTCAATCCAGATCGTGTCTGGTCCGGTGCTGTGTAAACATTCAGAATACACGGATACGCTGTGCTGAGCTCTAGCTGGCGTCGTCATTGGACAACGTCACTGTGACATCCACCTTCCTGATTCGCTGGCGTTGGTCATGTGACGCGACTGCTGAAAAACGGCGCGGACTTCCGCCTTGTATCACCTTTCATTAAAGAGTATAAAAGTATGAAAATACTGCAAATACTGATGCAAATACTGCCCATTGTGTAGTTATGATTGTCTTTAGGCTTGCCATCCTTCCACTTGCAAGTAATAAGTGATATGCACTGGGATCACACACACAGCGGCTCAGTCCCGAATCACAGCTTGTTCACTTCACTCGCGCGCTCTGTGAGCTGTGCAGGGCCGGAGTGCGCACCCTCCAGAGGGCACTCGCTGTTCAGGGCGGAGTGATTTGGAGCGCAGGATGCCTGCGGAGCCGAGCGTATCCGTGTATTGGCGTTGCTGTGTGCACGCAAATCGTGTATTGGCGTTGCTGTGTGCACGCGAATCGTTTTAAAAACGTTAATCTGATGATCCGCTGATACGATCTAATGTAAACATGGGCTTAGCCTTAGAATGCATGCGCTCGACTTGGTCGCGAGTATGGAGTTATACACCGAATGTTTTGATCTTACAGAGAAAGAAACGAAAACACAAAAGCAATAACAGAGAAAAGACATACTTGTCTTTTGTTTCATGGATTTATTCGTGAACGTCAACCACAAATTACATCCCTGTGACTCAAAACTCTCCAGAGTGACGATGTTTTCCACGCATCGCCATCTTAGTGTGACGCAGTTCCATAGTTACGCTAATTAGTTAAAGCTCCTCCTGTTCGGCTGTTTACCTCAAGAGGGAGGAAGACGGTCCTAAAATGGAGAAAAGCGACCCTCAGGACATCGAAATGATCGCATCTCGTCTGCATGATATTGTTCTTGCGGGACAGAGGAAAACGCCATCCACAATAAAGAACTTAAAATTTTGAGATGACTTTAAATTTGGTATAACCACACTGAGACATTTCACCGAGTGCATCACTCGACTCATGTGCTCAGCTAGTTAGTATACAGTGGTGCTTGAAAGTTTGTGAACCCTTTAGAATTTTCTATACCGCATTGGCTCGAATACAAGACGGTGTTTTTGTTGTAAAAAATAGCTCTTAAAAAGGGGGGGGTCATCTTAAATTCGCGGACTAGACAAATGCCGCCAAAAACGATAGGCCCTATTTTACAACGAGTGTTTACACTTAAATTACTGAATCGGCCACCGTCCCTCACAACAATGCAGCACTGAAAAATGGAGAAGTCAAGAGATTTCCTTGAACAGAGTGGCTCGAAGGCTAGTCAAATTAACCTACAGCTTAGACGGAGTTATGACGCCAATTTCAAAATTTTGGTAGTGAATGCGGCCGAATCATCAAATAACTCTCAAGCTGCCAAAAAATATGGGGTTACGGAGTGCAATGTTCGTTGGTGGCGAACCCAGAAAGAACGTCTTAAAAACGCTAACAGTAAAAGAAAATCTTTCCGCGGGCCTCAACACGGCCGTTTTCAGGAAATTGATAGAGTCTGTGAATATGTGACGGAAAAACGTAAAGATGGAATGCCCATAACCAGAGCCATAATGCAGCTGAAGGCTTTGGAGATTGCTAAGGAGCTGAATATACCCACAGAGGAGTTCAAAGCTAGTCTTGGGTGGTGTAAAAGAATGATGCGGCGCAATGGACTGTCACTTCGCCGCAGAACAAGCCTTGCCCAGCGCTTGCCCTCAGACTTCGAGGAGAAGTTGCTGTCTTTTCAGCGACATGTTATCAAACTAAGAAAAATGTACTTCTACCCACTCGACCAGATAGGCCAGAGGTGGGCAAACTACGGCCCGCGGGCCACATCCGGCCCGTTGGCGTTTTTAATCCGGCCCGCGGAAGACAATCATATAAACACGATTGAGCAGATCTATAAACTATAAGCATCAGTGTTATCACATAGACAGGTGTTCTAGAGATCCGTCTTTCCAGTCAGTCGTATTCACGCGAGATTACATTTGCAGAGTGGTGCAGCGCGTGCCATGGAAATCATTCTGGCGCCCGTGCCACTGATGATCTCGAGAACACAGGATAAAACTTTACAATGAGTGGTCCTAAAAAAAGAAAAGTGGACAGTGAGTGCAGGGTGTTCAATAAAGAATGGACGACTAAATATTTTTTTTTGCTGAAGTCCGATCAAAGGCTGTATGCCTTATTTGCAAAGAAACCGTTGCAGTTTTAAAGGAATATAACATCAAACGGCACTTTTCCTCCAAGCATGCTAATTATGCTAACAACCAGTCAGCGCAAGCACGGACGAATACAGCTCAGCGGTTGCTGAGTGAATGTGAGTATTAACACTTTCTCTATTTACAACTATGTTGGAGCTGTAATAAGATGGTAGTCACATGTTTACAGACATAATAATATAAAAAGTATAACTCTTAGTAATTTTGGTTGTCGTGGGTGGCTGCTGTAGTGCTGGTGTTTGTTTTTATGTGTATATATATTTTTTTATGTGCCAATCTATTGAACTGCAAGCATTTTTCTGCTCTGCCTTTGTTGACTGAGAACTAAAATAAATGTCAATCTGATCTGCATTTGGGTCTCTGTCAGTGAAGGCCTTACAATAACACTAAAGCTTTTCCGGTTTATGTTCGATATGTATGAATTTGGTGTTGGCCCGGCCCGCCTGGCAAATTTCAAAAGTCAATGTGGCCCCTGAGCCAAAAAGTTTGCTCACCCCTGAGATAAGCAATGCCGATCAAACCCCAGTGTTTTTTGATATGCCATCATCTGTTACTGTTGCTAAAAGAGGTGACAAATCAGTCCTTGTGAGGTCAACGGGGAATGAGAAAAGCCGAGTCACGGTCATGTTGGCGTGTCTTGCCGACGGAACTAAACTCCCACCATACGTGATTCTGAAGCGCGAGACTGTCCCCAAAGAGTCCTTACCAGCTGGCATTATCGTGCGTGCACAGGAGAGAGGCTGGATGGACACTGATCTGGTGGTAGACTGGCTCAAGGTTGTGTGGGGCAGGCGACCTGGTGCGCTTTTGAAAAAGAGGAACATGCTCGTTCTGGATGCCTTCCGTTGCCATCTGACGGAGCCAGTAAAAACTGAAGTGGGCAAAATGAATGGCGATCTTGTGATCATTCCGGGGGGGGGGGGGGGGGGGGGATGACGAGCCAGCTGCAGGTTTTGGATGTTGTCGTCAACAAGCCATTCAAGGACAATCTTCGCAAGAGGTACACAGAGTGGCTCCTGTCAGGTAACCACGCACTAACACCGACTGGGAAAATTCAAAAGTCTGCGGTGCGTCTGCTACGTGAATGGATCCTCCAAGCATGGGATTCAATTTCACCAGAGAGCATCAGTCATGGGTTTAAAAAATGCTGTATATCAAATGCACTGGATGGAAGCGAGGATGACATTGTGTGGGAGGGACTGGTGGAACATGAAAGTGAGGACAGTGAGAGTGAGCAAAGTGAGGCTGAGGATCTCTGTGCTGAGTAGCTGTAATTTAGCAAACTACCCTTTCCATTGTTTATTATTGTAAACCTTAATGTATTGTTTAATGCATTTGCACCGTTCTGCAAATTTATTCCGTATACCCGTAGGCTATGGGAAGTTATGCATCGACATTCTGAAGTTTATGAACTTTCAATCTAAACCTGACAAATTTGTTGAATTAATGCAATTTAAATGTTTTAATTTGGCTTGTCTAGTAGCCTGCAGTTTAGCCTCTTTTTTTACTTCTATGAAAAGTGTTCACGGAAATGAGACTGAAATGACCTCTATTTAAATGTGAAAAACAAAAGCCTCTAGTTTTAAACAGAATTTTGAAATAAATACGCTTTATATGAATGAACATTTGGTCTTCAAAAAACTTTTTCCCCAAAGATGAACTTGGAAAAGGGGGGGAGTCGTCTTACATTCAGGGTCGTCTTATATTCGGGCCAATACGGTATTTTTGCATAAATATGACCTAAAACATCAGATTTTCACACAAGTCCTAAAAGTAGATAAAGAGAACCCAGTTAAACAAATGAGACAAAAATATTATACTTGGTCATTTATTTATTAAGGAAAATGATCCAATATTACATATCTGTGAGTGGCAAAAGTATGTGAACCTTTGCTTTCAGTATCTGGTGTGACCCCCTTGTGCAGCAATAACTGCAGCTAAACATTTCCGGTAACTGTTGATCAGTCCTGCACACCGGCTTGGAGGAATTTTAGCCCATTCCTCCATACAGAACAGCTTCAACTCTGGGATGTTGGTGGGTTTCCTCACATGAACTCCTCACTTCAGGTCCTTCCACAACATTTCGATTGGATTAAGGTCAGGACTTTGACTTGGCCATTCCAAAACATTAACTTTATTCTTCTTTAACCATTCTTTGGTAGAACGACTTGTGTACTTAGGGTCGTTGTCTTGCTGCATGACCCACCTTCTCTTGAGATTCAGTTCATGGACAGATGTCCTGACATTTTCCTTTAGAATTCGCTGGTATAATTCAGAATTCATTGTTCCATCAATGATGGCAAGCCATCCTGGCCCAGATGTAGCAAAACAGGCCCAAACCAGGATACTACCACCACCATGTTTCACAGATGGGATAAGGTTCTTATGCTGGAATACAGTGTTTTCCTTTCTCCAAACATAATGCTTCTCATTTAAACCAAAAAGTTCTATTTTGGTCTCATCCGTCCACAAAACATTTTTCCAACAGCCTTCTGGCTTGTCCATGCGATCTTTAGCAAACTGCAGATAAGCAGCAATGTTCTTTTTGGAGAGCAGTGGCTTTCTCCTTGCAACCCTACCATGCACACCATTGTTGTTCAGTGTTCTCCTGATGGTGGACTCATGAACATTAGCCAATGTGAGAGAGGCCTTCAGTTGCTTAGAAGTTACTCTGGGGTCCTTTGTGACCTCGCTGACTATTCCATGCCTTGCTCTTGGAGTGATCTTTACTGGTCGACCACTCCTGGGGAGGGTAACAGTGGTCTTGAATTTCCTCCATTTGTACACAATCTGTCTGACTGTGGATTGGTGGAGTCCAAACTCTTTACAGATGGTTTTGTAACCTTTTCCAGCCTGATGAGCATCAACAACGCTTTTACTGAGGTCCTCAGAAATCTCCTTTGTTCGTGCCATGATACACTTCCACAAACGTGTTGTGAAGATCAGACTTTGATAGATCCCTGTTCTTTAAATAAAACAGGGTGCCCACTCACACCTGATTGCCATCCCATTGATTGAAAACACCTGACTCTAATTTCACCTTCAAATTAACTGCTAATCCTAGAGGTTCACATACTTTTGCCACTCACAGATATGTAATATTGGATCATTTTCCTCAATAAATAAATGACCAAGTATAATATTTTTGTCTCATTTGTTTAACTGGGTTCTCTTTATCTACTTTTAGGACTTGTGTGAAAATCTGATGATGTTTTAGGTCATATTTATGCAGAAATATAGAAAATTCTAAAGGGTTCACAAACTTTCAAGCACCACTGTAGGTGATCGTATGGGGCCGAGTAAAATTAAGGATTACTAATTTCACGAGTGATTTCGAAGTTTTGAAAACTTTGAAATCACGAGTGAAATTGATCCTTAATTTTAGGAGGAACCATATGATTACTTGTTTAGAATACACAGGGCCAAATTCATACTTCAGAAGCCATTCAAGTTCACAACATTGGTTCAGAAAATGTGAATGACAAATCAGGGTGCAAGACTATCTTGCACAATTGAATCAGTTTCTAAAGCATTCCTTGTTTTCGCAAATCTCTCGCTTTTCCCTCGAGGACTTTTCGTGATTCTTGAAAAGTAACATCTTTCAGGATTGATCCCGGATATTTCTCGTCTCAGATGCCAATCCAATGCTGCCTGCGTTACTTTAAGAGAGTCTGGTTCGTAATTTTCCCCATTTTCTTTCCTCACTTCTGCATAAAACTGCGATAGCACCTCACATGCCACTACAGAGTCGTTTATTTATCTTTCTTTGGCCCATTTCTTAAACACGGAAAGCCAAAAATTCATACTTTTTTGGTATTTTCATTTTCGCTTGCAGCTTTCAATTGGTTTATCATTTCTTCGTCAAATATAGCAAAACGCGACATTGCTGAGTCAGCAGAGTCCGCCATTTTGTTGACAAAATTTGCTAATTTTTGTAACCGTAACCAAGCAACGAACTAGCCAATAGCATTTCAGAAATACGGCCCCGTGTTAAGGGAAAAAAGCCCTCCTTGACTGACCAATCAGAATTGAGTAATTTGGCCCTATGGATTATAAGAAACAGTTACGACAGTAGAGTTAGTGACGTCAGCAGCAGACATCGTAAAATGATACTTTTCAGGAATACAACTTTCAGCTTGGAACAGGACGGATCATCAGACGAAGATGAAAAGTAAGAAAGAAAAGCCAATTCTGTGCCTGAAACGTCACTTACTCCGTATTAATTTGTTTTTATTTTTCATAGAACTGTACAACAATATCGCGATACTGTTAATAGAAATTCCCTTAAAATATACACTACCGCTCAAAAGTTTGGGGTCACCCAGATAATTTTGTGCTTTCCATGAAAAGTCACACTTTTATTTCCCACCATAAGTTGTAAAATGAATAGAAAATATAGTCGAGACATTTTTCTGGCCATTTTGAGCATTTAATCGACCCCACAAATGTGATGCTCCAGAAACTCAATCTGCTCAAAGGAAGGTCAGTTTTATAGCTTCTCTAAAGAGCTCAACTGTTTTCAGCTGTGCTAACATGATTGTACAAGGGTTTTCTAATCATCCATTAGCCTTCTGAGGCAATGAGCAAACACATTGTACCATTAGAACACTGGAGTGAGAGTTGCTGGAAATGGGCCTCTATACACCTATGGAGATATTGCACCAAAAACCAGACATTTGCAGCTAGAATAGTCATTTACCACATTAGCAATGTATAGAGTGGATTTCTGATTAGTTTAAAGTGATCTTCATTGAAAAGAACAGTGCTTTTCTTTCAAAAATAAAGACATTTCAAATGGCCCTGTTCCACTACCCTTTTTCAGCTTGCTTCAGCCCGACACGGCTCGCGTTTCGACTATCTAAGAACAACACGACTCGGCTCGCTTCAGCCCTGCTCAGCCCCCAAAACTCGCACGGTTTTGGAGTGGGGCTGAAGCGAGCCAAACCGAGCCGAGTGGGGCTAGGGGCGTGAGCAGACACTCCCCTGCACACTGATTGGTGAGGAGGAGTGTCCTCACATGCCCACACACGCCCTGCGAGCACGCTGGGATCTGTAAACACCGCAAACCCGGAAGAAGGAGAATTACGAATTACGAGAATTTCTGAAGCCTTATGCGCCTCGCCTCATCTATACGCTCTTGCCAGTATCTGTTGGCGTTGTCGGTGACAACAAGCCACAGCACCAAGACCAGCAACACTAACGACTCCATGTCCTCCATGTTTATTGTTTACTATCCGGGTCGTGAGACTACCGCTTAAAAGATCACTGATGTCACTGTTTGCGCCGCCTAACGACATCACGTGACGTCCACCCACTTTCGCTAACTCCACCCAATGTGTCCACCCACTTCCAGCCAGCACGGTTCAGCGCGGTTGTAGTCGAAATGCAACTCCAACAGCCCCGCTCAGCTCGACTCAGCCCAACTCAGCACGGCACGGCTCAGCCCGACTCAGCCGCGTTGGTAGTGGAAAAGCGGCAAAAGTGACCCCATTCTTTTGAACGGTAGCGTACAGTACTGTGCAAAAGTCTTAGGCCGCCCTATTGTCCCCCCCAATACAAACTTTGTTATAGATTTTTATTCTATGACTTCTACATTATCGAGTCAGTACAAAAACATTTTATAGAGTTCCAAATGTTCATAACTTTCCAGCACAAAATTAAATGCTACAGAAGGAAAAAGAGTTAGTATCTGAGCAGCATATTCCATAACAGAGCACTTTTCAAATTAAAAAAGAAAACATAATGAAGGCTACTGGGTTTTGGTGCAAAATGAAAACGCGAGTGTGACCGTCAAAGTGTCCAGAAGAACTGCGGCTGGTTCTGGAAGATGCTCAGTAAAACCTACAGCTCATTTCCTTATCAAACTGCACTCATTGTACCTGAAATTACTTTATTTTTTTAAACCAAAGGGTCATCTCACACCAAATACTGATTTTGTTTCATTTATTGTGGCTTACTGCTTATAGTAATTTTTTTAAATGTTGAAACATTTCATTTCATTATTTCTAAGCCATTTTTGGTCTCCAGCATTTCTTTCCACATGCCTAAGACTTTCGTACAGAACTGTCGGTCAAATATGAAGAAAAAAATATGACCTTGACCCTGTTTTGATCGATTCCTAAATCTAGTCACTTCCATATAAATCCGATAAACTTTCAGGCACTCATGGCTGGATGGACGGACAGATAGACAGTGGTAACAGCACATCTTCATGGCTACTAAAAAAACTAAATACATTTTAAATAATAAAGTGTTTTGTTTCATGAACAATATTATACTACTTTAGACATGCTTATATGTTTTATTTTAAAATTTCCCTCCTACTTTCATTTTAACTTAATGGCAGACGTGAATTCTTGAACTGAACTCAGATCAACACTAAAATTAATATACAGAATTGAAATCAAGTTTAATACATTTTAAGATAACTCCTGCTGAACCGAGATTGGATTTGACATGAGTCTTTCATAATTTCATTATAAATTATTCTCTCCTAATTTGGCCTCATTTTCTATCACATTTGCTTCAGAAGTGAAAGGGTTACTGTCCTGAAAACATTAAAATCGAGTTATCCAATGAGATTGTTTTGTTTGTCGTCTCGAGGCTGAGAAGAGTTTAGAGCTGCTCACTCATTGGTTAGGACTTCATTGCTGGGACGGAAGGCCATGGCAGTGTATGTTTATGTAGGAAGTGACAGATGAATCAACCAATCAGATTTTGATTTCTAGTGGGAGGGACCAAAAATATATCGCCCTAGACCTTCTCGAAGGCCAACGCGAGCTTAAAGTGCATATCCTGGACCAAATTCGTGTTTTTTTTTTATATGAAAGAATGTCCCTTTACACACTCACCCAGAAGGGTAATTTTGCACAAGGCCATCTGTCTACAGCAGAAAAAAATAAAACGCGTCTGGAAAAATCCCAAGGGAGTCTGGAGCCAGATTCGTGACGTCACCTGCGGAAGCGCCAGCAGGCTGTGAGAGCTTTGCACGGTTTCAGTGCACAGCCTGTGTAGACCAAGCGCTCCCATTTCTCTCTCACTGTCCGGTCTTTTGGGAAACGATGAGTACTAATCCCATCAAGATTGGTGTTGCTACACCCTCCTACGATACATCTGTTAACCATTTTAATAATTACATGATAACGTTGAAGAAATTTGCAGAAAACCACCAGGTCGTTTTCTCATAAACAAACCAGCGCTGACGTAGGATTCAGAGGGAGGCGTCCCGCACACGCCGTCACGAAAATCAATGTTTGCCGGGAAATCCAAATGACAAGTTTTTTCAGAGGCGGACCAATTTGCCTCAAATGGCTTGATTTCAACTGAATATTTCTGGTATTGCGCAAGGTAAAAAAATTGCACAAAATGCAAAACATGACAGATATTTGACCAAAGTTTAATATAAAATAGGAGAATTACATTGATCTTGCTCCTGAATTTACCTGCGATATGCACTTTAACCGCGAGTCAGCGCAGCAGTGAAGTCACCTTCCAGCCAGTGTAGCGTTCATCAGTAGTGTTAGCAAATGCTAATAAAGTGGTCAAGCCAGTGCTATTGAGAGCAAGTAGCACAGGCTAACGACCGAGAAACTAAGATTTCCGTCTCCAGACTCTTCTTCCATACTGCATGCTCGCTACAGTATTTTTCACTCAGACTTGAGAACTCATTTCCATCTGTAATTTACTTACTTTTAAAATCAACATCGACAATTACACGCAATAGAGCGAACTGGCAGCCTACCGCTAATCCCTTACAAAATCCTTTGCCCTGTTGCTTTTTTGGTGTCTGGCTAAGCTTTGGCTGAGCTCAAATCCCAGCTCTAATAGTAACGGTTCATCACTGATCTCCAGAAATGCATGTGACCGAAACATTTATCATCCCACAGTTCAATATCATGATACAAATTGTTGGCTATATTGCCCATCTCTAGTACAATAACAACAGGTTTAGTTTGGACAGCCAGTGTGTGAGGGGGTTTAACAGGGCTGCACAACTGATTTCATTTGGATACCAGTTGTACTGGAATGGATTTTGGCTTCCTCAATTAAAGCACGATCAACCGTGGTATTGGCGAGCTTAGCTAATCGGCTTCCAGTCAGTCAGTTGGTTGGTACAAAGCCGACTCCAGATTATTGGCTGCCAGGAAACACACACTGTCTGATACAAACAAAAATATCTGGACAAATGTTGTTAATTATAGACTTTAGGAAATGGATAAGTGCCTTTGGTGATTCAAGACAACAATAAACGGATCTATATGATTGATTTTAAGCGTCACGGCAGAGGGAGCACTGTGTTCCTTTGCTCTACGGAATGTGTAAAATGATAGGAGTGTTTCTCAACCATGAGGCCAAGAATCCACCCCCCAGTTAATTTTTTTTTTTTAACTCGTAGTAGGGACGTCACATCCGTCTCATTAAGCTATGATCAGACTACAGCTCGTAATGCTTTGCGATGGGTTATGAATGAATGAACCCTTTATTGTCACTAGTCACAAGTACCAGCGAACTTGACCATCAACCCGTCCTTACATATACACATACATACAATTGACAGAGGGGGAGTAGGCAGGACAGGAAGACAGGGATGGGGGGAAAAAAAAAATGAGGAGGGGGAGGAGAAAAAAAGCAACCCCCACACTATGCTCCTATGAGGAATACAGTGTGGGAACATTAAAAAAAAACCATCTCAGCACATAAGCACAAAATAACACAAGTGCACTTTACAACATGAAAACTCAGGACTGGGGGGGGGGGGGATAAAGGTAACCCAGCGCAAGCAAGCAGCCACCTGTTCCTGCAGCCATGACGGCGCTGGTCGTGCACCCGCTTGTCACACTGGGGGTAAAAGCAGCGACTGCGGGAAGGAATGCGAGAGCGTCCCACTGCAGTGATCTTCAGGGGGAGTTGTTGTTCCAGCAACGGCCTTGGCCGAGGCCAGTGATGTCTGAGGGAGCCGAAAGCAGATAAGATTGGGATTGTTTGGTCTTGGGGAGAGTAGACGCATTCCTTTACACGACTACTCTGTCCATTCTGGTCTCCGAATCAATCCATTTCCTTTGCAAAGCAAAATGCTTCTCCATGATGTTATCCATGTTGCGATTCATGTTCTGAATAGCCACAGTCTGAGTGCCGACAGCTCTGCCCACCGCTTCAATCATGTCGGGCAGCTTTATGGGGCTTTGGACAGCGGTCACCGTTTTCTGATTTCCTTGATAAACCAGGGCAATGCCTAATCCAATCAGCAAAAGACCTGTAATCATGGTTCCAAATAGGTAGAGGTCTTCAATGTCCTCCACAGAAAGAATCGCCAGGCACACGAACCGCCACCTCTCCCAAGCGTCCATCGTGTAGCCAGCTGCGAACGTTCCGGCAGGACAGGCCGGTTCCCCCAAACCCAGGCTTCTCGTCGAGAAAATTGTGTCAATTGCGTTAAGAAACCAGTTTATCAATTCCATGATTTTTTTAAGTTTCAAGAGCAGTGCGGAGAGAGTCTCTCAAAAGTATAGACAGTAGACAGACGAGACAAGACAAGAGGAGCATAAGCAGAGAAGATAAGGGAGAGGAGAGCAGAGAAATGCAACCGCCTTCCGATGAAAGGTGTTATCGATGAAAATGAGGCATTTTGGTGGCGATATACACGTGAGCTAAAAGTTGTGGTCACACAGCAGGTAAACACTTGACAGTCACGCCTTGGTGCACTTGAGTCTGGCGCAGCTCGAGCGGCCGTGCGCACTCACTCACAGAGCGTGTCGAGCATGCACTTGGAACCCAGTCGTTATGGGAAACACCGGATACTGATTTGAGGGTAAATCAGCACATGCAGATACGGACGCTGTTTTCACAGAGGCTTTGTGAAGCATCATCACCGTCACGTTTGTTTCTAGCCATGCTTATAACACTGTTTAAATACTCTGATTCTGCTTTCGTAAATATCACACCTGCTAATAAACACTCTTTCTGCACTTCGAGCTGTCTATCTTGTCGTGTCCTGATCCCCAGATCTTTAACCCGGCCGCATATAATGGAGGGGTTGTTCTCCTCCATGCTCTTCCAGGTTTTCATCTGTGTAGAATGATGTCTGCAGCACCAGGTAGTTTGAGATGTCAGGGAACTCAACGGACGGATAATTTTCCAACTCGTAAGAAAAATCCTTCTTTGTTAGCATGTAAGGATCGAATCCCACTGTGTGGTTTCTATATCCACTTCTTATAGTGATCTTACTTCTTGGTTTTAATAACTTGCTTGGTTGCTGGACACAAACATGGCAATAAGTTCTTGTGTGAATGGACCAGACTCCACTTTTGGATCATTAATCCGTTTTGACTGAGAATGACCTGCATGCAGGGTTTGGCTTCTGGCACATCCAGACAGTTTTAAATACATTCCTGGGCTCCCATCTGTATCAGGGAATGATGTTGCATCCCATTAATACACTTTATAGTAGATTATTAAATTCTAATACAATAAATGAGACAAAATAATCGGGGATCTTTTTTGATGGGCCCCGACATGTTACAAGTATGAATAGGTGGGTCTCGAAGCAGAAAAGGTTGACAACCCCTGCTGTAGAGTAACATACACAGCACTGTGCAAAAGTCTTAGGCACCCTTCCCCCCCATACAAACTTTGTTGGCCATTTATTTCACCCATTGCACATATTCTCTTCTTCTCAAAACATTCATGTCATGAATCTTCTTCATCCTCATCCTTTGACCCATTTTTGCACATTCCGGGACATATTGTACAAAGGGTCAGAAGCAAAGGGTCGTCTCACACCAAATATTAAATTTGTTTCATTTATTAT
Source organism: Neoarius graeffei (assembly GCF_027579695.1). Taxonomy (NCBI): domain Eukaryota; kingdom Metazoa; phylum Chordata; class Actinopteri; order Siluriformes; family Ariidae; genus Neoarius; species Neoarius graeffei. Next base: position 14,855,080 of record NC_083583.1, on the reverse strand, counting down.
GGCTTGCTGTTTACGGTATTTTTTAAAAACGTTTCATTTCATTATTTGAAGCCGTTTTTGGTCTACAGCAGGTCTACAGCAGTTGTTTTGTCTTCAAAACAACTCATGCACATAGCCCTTAAACAGGTCCACTTTTCAACTGTTTTTATTCTATCCACATTCACTGGATATGAGCAATCACGCGCTCTGATTGGCTACTACTACTAGGATAAGCTCATATACCATGAGCAGAGAAAACAAAATGGCAGAGCATGTTGCTGAAACAAACCCCCCTCCTAAAAAAAAAAAAAAAAAAAAAAGAGCAACAAACATGGTATAAAAGTATTTGATGGTAAGAACGTTTCTTTTTTTAAAAAAATTTCAAGAATTATCATCGCATTTTTCACAAATTGCTCCTGACATCTCGCCGGTTTCTTTACATTCTAAGCGGAAATGATTTTGTATTAAGTTTTTATTTATCGAATTTGCAAAAAAAAAAAAAAAAAAAAAAAGCTCTCAAAATCCAGTGAATGAGTGGAATAACTGTTTTATTATCTCCACAATCTCGTCGTGCATGGCTTGTAGCCGACTCAGTGCTAAGCACCTCACCGGCTATCAGCTCATGTACGACTCGACTTCAGGGAATAACTCCATTAAGGATAAAGCGGCTAGAGATAATGAGATGAGATTCTTTTTTTAAATTCTATTTATTATATAATGACTTTTTTTTTTATTCTTCTATCTTAACTGTACAGAACTGGCAATAAACTCAGTTCTGATTCCGATTCTTATAAAACCGTACTGATTGTACCAGAGACTTTTTTTTTTGGAAAGCAAAGGGTCGTCTCACACCAAATATTAAATTTGTTTCATTTATTATGGCTTGCTGTTTACGGTATTTTTTAAAAACGTTTCATTTCATTATTTGAAGCCGTTTTTGGTCTACAGCAGGGCTTTTCAAAATGTGGGGCGTGCCTCCCCTAGGGGGCGCCAGAGTTCTTCAGGGGGGGCGTAACGTGAGGAAAAATAAACCAGAATAAGTTACTATTGCGTACATTTAGCGAACTTCAGCTAGCCTTTGCCAGAGACAAAATGGATCGATTTTTAGTACCTAAAGCTACAGTGAGTGAGGAGACAGAGTCTGGGCCAAGCAAAAAAAGAAGGAAGTATGACCACGATTATTTAAAGTTTGGATTTTCATGGACTGGATCTGAAGATGCTCCACTGCCACAGTGTGTTGTCTGCCAAGAGGTGCTAGCTAACGA
>NC_083583.1:14643836-14848836 GCF_027579695.1 Neoarius graeffei | reverse complement strand
GTCATTTATTTATTGAGGAAAATGATCCAATATTACATATCTGTGAGTGGCAAAAGTATGTGAACCTCTAGGATTAGCAGTTAATTTGAAGGTGAAATTAGAGTCAGGTGTTTTCAATCAATGGGATGACAATCAGGTGTGAGTGGGCACCCTGTTTTATTTAAAGAACAGGGATCTATCAAAGTCTGATCTTCACAACACATGTTTGTGGAAGTGTATCAAGGCACGAACAAAGGAGATTTCTGAGGACCTCAGAAAAAGCGTTGTTGATGCTCATCTGGCTGGAAAAGATTACAAAACCATCTCTAAAGAGTTTGGACTCCACCAATCCACAGTCAGACAGATTGTGTACAAATGGAGGAAATTCAAGACCATTGTTACCCTCCCCAGGAGTGGTCGACCAACAAAGATCACTCCAACAGCAAGGTGTGTAATAGTCAGCGAGGTCACAAAGGACCCCAGGGTAATTTCTAAATAACCGAAGGCCTCTCTTACATTGGCTAACGTTAATGTTCATGAGTCCACCATCAGGAGAACACTGAACAACAATGGTGTGCATGGCAGGGTTGCAGGGAGAAAGCCACTACTCTCCACAAAGAACATTGCTGCTCGTCTGCAATTTGCTAAAGATCATGTGGACAAGCCAGAAGGCTATTGGAAAAATGTTTTGTGGACGGAGGAGACCAAAACAGAACTTTTTGGTTTAAATGAGAAGCGTTATGTTTGGAGAAAAGAAAACACTGCATTCCAACATAAGAACCTTATCCCGTCTGTGAAACATGGTGGTGGTAGTATCATGGTTTGGGCCTGTTTTGCTGCATCTGGGCCAGGACGGCTTGCCATCACTGATGGAACAATGAATTCTGAATTATACCAGCGAATTCTAAAGGAAAATGTCAGGACATCTGTCCATGAACTGAATCTCAAGAGAAGGTGGGTCATGCAGCAAGACAACGACCCTAAGCACACAAGTCGTTCTACCAAAGAATGGTTAAAGAAGAATAAAGTGAATGTTTTGGAATGGCCAAGTCAAAGTCCTGACCTTAATCCAATGGAAATGTTGCGGAAGGACCTGAAGCGAGCAGTTCATGTGAGGAAACCCACCAACATCCCAGAGTTGAAGCTGTTCTGTACGGAGGAATGGGCTAAAATTCCTCCAAGCCGGTGTGCAGGACTGATCGACAGTTACCGCAAACGTTTAGTTGCAGTTATTGCTGCACAAGGGGGTCACACCAGATACTGAAAGCAAAGCTTCACATACTTTTGCCACTCACAGATATGTAATATTGGATCATTTTCCTCAATAAATAAATGACCAAGTATAATATTTTTGTCTCATTTGTTTAACTGGGTTCTCTTTATCTACTTTTAGGACTTGTGTGAAAATCTGATGATGTTTTAGGTCATATTTATGCAGAAATATAGAAAATTCTAAAGGGTCCACAAACTTTCAAGCACCACTGTGTGTCCAGATAAAGAGACATTGCGAGAGAGACACACAGACACACATCCAGATAAAGAGACAGAGAGAGAGAGAGAGAGACACACACACACACACACACACACACACACACACACACACAGATCCCGATAAAGAGACAGACAGAGAGAGAGAGATATATATCCAGATACAGACAGTGTGTGAGTGAGACACACACAGACAGACATATCCAGATAAAGAGACAGACAGAGAGAGAGACAGACATATCCAGATGCAGAGAGAGACAGACAGTACAAGGGAAAGACAGACCGATATATCCAGATACAGACAGACAGTGTGAGTGAGAGACAGACACATATCCAGATAAAGAGACAGACAGAGAGAGACAGTGCGAGAGAGAGACAGACAGACAGATATATCCAGAGACAGATATATCCAGATATAGAGACAGACAGTACGAGGGAAAGACAGACTGATATCCAGATACAGATAGTGTGAGTGAGAGACAGACACATATCCAGATAAAGAGACAGAGAGAGACACAGACAGACAGTGCGAGGGAAAGGCAGACAGACAGACAGACAGATCCAGATACAGAGAGACAGTGACCGATAGAGAGAGACAGTCTGACAGACAGAGAGGAAGAAAGGGACAGAGACAGAGATAAAGAGAGACAGACAGGCTGAGAGAGAGAGAGAGAGAGAGTTATTGATCCTGACAGAGAATAGGACTCCCTAAAGTGAATGATGCATGAAATGGAACGACGAATGACAGGTAGTAAATTTGAACAATAAATGGTCCCTTGTCATTCAGATTCTTACAAATGGAATAACGATTGAAATCTTTAGTTTTAGACCTCCCTAGGATAAGATAAGTGGGTGCTTGGTGGGATATCAGCTTTTACAAATGGAATGACAGGGTTTCTATATGTACTGACTTACTTTGAGCTGATGTTATCAGTGATCTCACCTTTTACAAATGGAATGATAAGGTTTCTAGGTGGAATGACATACTTTGAGGCAATGTTATCAGTGATATCAAATTAACAAATGGAATGACATTGTTTCTAGGGTTAGGTTATAGGTGATATCACTGATAACATTGCCTCAAAGTATGTCATTCCACCTAAAAACACTGTCATTCCATTTGTAAAAGGTGATATCACTGATAACATTAGCTCAAAGTAAGTCAATACATATAGAAACCCTGTCATTCCATTTGTAAAAGCTGATATCCCACCAAGCACCCACTTATCTTATCCTAGGGAGGTCTAAAACTAAAGATTTCAATCGTTATTCCATTTGTAAGAATCTGAATGACAAGGGACCATTTATTGTTCAAATTTACTAGCTGTCATTCGTCGTTCCATTTCATGCGTCATTCACTTTAGGGAGTCCTATTCTCTGTCAGGATCAATAACTGGGCAATTCCATGTAAATGTCAACCTCACCATGCAAAAATAAAGCAACATGTAATACATCAAAACCACTCCCAGAGACATCACCTAGGCCTGTATTTTACAGATGTGAATAAGCTGAACCAATTTGTAACCAATCTAATATGTCACTGTCAGTCTTTCTTTCTTATAATGTAAAACCCAAGCTAAAATCAACTTTGATCATGTACAATTCTATATTATTGCCACAAGCCACAGAAATGTATGCTAAAATCCACAAAACAACAAAACAATAGCCATCCTAAATATTATTTAAGAACTTTGATAGTTTTAGCTGATATTTAGAGAGTTTTTCAAAGGGTTATGGTGGTTAAATTGCTGATTTTCTAAACATACGCCATGTCTATTTCAGATGCGTCACATCCATAACGGAATTTCGTCACATCCATAATGCTGACTTTTCCTTCCGAAACTCTGCATGAAATACAAAATATTTTAAACAAAGATTTTTTAATATTCACCTTGGACCCCTCTATCAAATGGATATCTCCATTTCGACATTAGGTTTATGATTTCACAGAGTTTGATAAAAATGTACAGTCACCCAAGAAAAGTGATACTTTTTTGAGCAATTCCAGCGTTATGGACGTGACACTTGAACTCAAAATGGCAACAAATGACCCAGTGCATGTTTTATTGTCTCCCAGTATTTAAACAGGTGTTGCATATTTTAAGGCTGTACCATACTGGAGAAGTGATAGAACAAGAACAATTCCCATAGTACATCTAGGGCATGCCAGAAAATGCCAATAAAAGATGCGTTATGGATGTGACAGACTCAGCCTGTCTGTCTCTCTTTATCTCTGTCTCTGTCCCTTTCTTCCTCTCTGTCTGTCAGACTGTCTCTCTCTATCGGTCACTGTCTCTCTGTATCTCTATCTATCTATCTATCTATCTATCTATCTATCTATCTATCTATCTATCTATCTATCCCTCGCACTGTCTGTCTGTGTCTCTGGATATATCTGTCTGTCTCTCTCTTGCACTGTCTCTCTCTGTCTCTTTATCTGACCATTTATTGTTCAAATCACTAGCTGTCATTCGTCATTCCATTTCATGGGTCATTCACTTTAGGGAGTCCTATTCTCTGTCAGGATCAATAACTCTCTCTCTCTCTCTCTCTCTCAGCCTGTCTGTCTCTCTTTATCTCTGTCTCTGTCCCTTTCTTCCTCTCTGTCTGTCAGACTGTCTCTCTCTATCGGTCACTGTCTCTCTGTATCTGGATCTATCTATCTATCTATCTATCTATCTATCTATCTGTGTCTCTGGATATATCTGTCTGTCTCTCTCTTGCACTGTCTCTCTCTGTCTCTTTATCTGACCATTTATTGTTCAAATCACTAGCTGTCATGTGTCATTCCATTTCATGCGTCATTCACTTTAGGGAGTCCTATTCTCTGTCAGGATCAATAACTCTCTCTCTCTCTCTCTCTCTCTCTCAGCCTGTCTGTCTCTCTTTATCTCTGTCTCTGTCCCTTTCTTCCTCTCTGTCTGTCAGACTGTCTCTCTCTATCGGTCACTGTCTCTATCTATCTATCTATCTATCTATCTATCTATCTATCTATCTATCTATCTATCTATCCCTCGCACTGTCTGTCTGTGTCTCTGGATATATCTGTCTGTCTCTCTCTTGCACTGTCTCTCTCTGTCTCTTTATCTGACCATTTATTGTTCAAATCACTAGCTGTCATTCGTCATTCACTTTAGGGAGTCCTATTCTCTGTCAGGATCAATAACTCTCTCTCTCTCTCTCTCTCTCTCTCTCTCTCAGCCTGTCTGTCTCTCTTTATCTCTGTCTCTGTCCCTTTCTTCCTCTCTGTCTGTCAGACTGTCTCTCTCTATCGGTCACTGTCTCTCTGTCTCTGTCTATCTATCTATCTATCTATCTATCTATCTATCCCTCGCACTGTCTGTCTGTGTCTCTGGATATATCTGTCTGTCTCTCTCTTGCACTGTCTCTCTCTGTCTCTTTATCTGACCATTTATTGTTCAAATCACTAGCTGTCATTCGTCATTCACTTTAGGGAGTCCTATTCTCTGTCAGGATCAATAACTCTCTCTCTCTCTCTCTCTCTCTCTCTCTCTCAGCCTGTCTGTCTCTCTTTATCTCTGTCTCTGTCCCTTTCTTCCTCTCTGTCTGTCAGACTGTCTCTCTCTATTGGTCACTGTCTCTCTGTATCTGGATCTATCTATCTATCTATCTATCTATCTATCTATCTATCTATCTGTCTCTGGATATATCTGTCTGTCTCTCTCTTGCACTGTCTCTCTCTGTCTCTTTATCTGACCATTTATTGTTCAAATCACTAGCTGTCATTCCATTTCATGCGTCATTCACTTTAGGGAGTCCCCAGAGAATTAGGGAGTAAAACCTTTAGTGACCTGAGGCAGTAAGATATTTACACTCAGTTCCCCTCCACACACTGAAGCACTCAGTGACTGACAATAATCAACACATTCCTTTACTGACTCTTCTACTCGCAAAATACCGGGACAGTTTTGTTTTACTAACTAACTAACTAACTAACTAACACTATAACCAGAACACAGTGAAACCAGCTGCTGCTCTTCTGACAGATTCTTCCAGCTAGCAGGCTAACGCTGAGGCGGTTCCTCTGTGGAAGGAAGCTAAGCTAACATTTCACAGAGGAGCTACTCACTGAACGATATCATCACTCGCCTCCAGGCCGAACTGGCTCTTTAACTGCTCCACACACCAGCGATGCAAACATTCCGACATTATGAATTAATTCTGGAATAATATTTTGTTTTACGAGCCGAAACTAGTCACTCAGCAGCTAGCTAGCAGTGATAGTTTGACGTCAGCTTCGGGCTTCAAAATAAAAGTCTCATAATGACGTGATTGAGAGCTAATAATAGGGGAGAGCGGGGAGACTTGTGACGGGGGACACTTGGGACAGTTTGTATTTGCATAAATTCATTTCAACCAATCAGTCTTTAGATTACATCAGACGTTAGATGTTGCCTGTGCAGTTCAATATTTTATTCAACCAGAACTTGTATTTTCTACTTAACCTCCACCTCCATTCTATGGTGTATTATTCTATCCACATTCACTGGATATGAGCAATCTCACGCTCTGATTGGCTACTCCATTACTAGGCTATCAGCTCATATAGATAGTTTTCACATGACGTCACAGAGTCGGGGATTCCCTGGTGGCGGCCATCTTGGAGGGCTAGCTTACCGTACGGGTCACTGAGCACATATTGTAGCGCGCGAGTTACATTCATTTATATATTATTTACATTTATAGTTACATTACTACTATTTAAAGCTAGCAATGGTGCACACCTGTTGTATTCACGGCTGTCGTAATAGGTCAGATGATGACGTCAAGCGGGGCTTTTATGGAATTCCCACTGTAAGGGAGTACTAGGGCGAGCAAACAAACTCAGCATACAAAGGAGAAATCTATGGCTTGCGAGAATCAACCGCAAGGATTATCAGCCTTCCAAACACAGCAAAGTCTGCTCCGATCATTTTATAAGTGGTAAGTTGTTTAAATAAACAATCAATTGTGTTTAAGTTTGTTTTTGGAAACCAAAACATCATGTGAACAATCTCTGGAGAATGCTTAACTGGAACCGCTGAGTGTACGTTTACATTGTAATGTACACTTAATATCGCTCGTTTGTCACGTTTCTATTTGAAACTTGTCACTTCACTCACGCAAGGGTCATTTTTGAAAAACATTTTAGGTCTATTCTGTATGATTTAATTTGTGTTTGGGATGCAAACAGCGCGCCTTTTGGCGGATGCCGCCTGAATCGCACAGATCCGTTTTTTAATTTTTTTAGGGGGGGCGTTGGAGTGTCTGATTATAATTTCAAAGTAAATTCTGTATTAAAATTACTAAATAAGCAAATCCGTTACAGTCCATGAAACAGGAAGTATAAGGATGAGAAAAAAACACTTTAAATCGGGAAGCTGTGCACATTTGTGCAGCCCGAGCGGTGTGCAGGACTGCGCAAATGTGCGCAGCTTCCCGATTTAAACTGCTTTTTTCTCATCCTTATACTTCCTGTTTCATGGACTGTAACGGATTTGCTTATTTAGTAATTTTAATACAGAATTTACTTTGAAATTATAATCAGACACTCCAACGCCCCCCCTAAAAAAAAAAATCGGATCTGCGCGATTCAGGCGGCATCCGCCAAAAGGCGCGCTGTGAATATATAAAGTTGTATATATCAGACAGCCTTTAAAGTTTGATGAAGTCAGTTTCAGGCTTTGGAGCAGGCTTTGGCAGTTTCAGGCTTTGGCAGCCCTGCATAGTCACTTGAAAATGCATCTTTGTCCACTTCGTAGGGGTCAATTCCCCCAATCAAGGCCAGTTTGGCTGCATACCGTGAGATGTGTACCGTGAGATATTTCTGTTTGCTTGATTTTGCCGACATTGATCTTTATTTTAGAAAACTGACTATATAACTTCATAAATTCGTCCGAGATAACGTAGCCAGTAGTGGCGATGGTCCGTTTTGTTTGCCCTCCAAGATGGCGGCTGGGGGGCGTTCCCTGGAATGCCATGACGTCAGTGAAAACTATCTATACCATGAGTAGAGAAAAACAAAATGGCAGAGCGTTTTGCGGAACCAATCTAGGATGAAATAAAAACTCTACTCGAAAACAAAACCCCCAAAACTACAAAAAAAGCAACAAAATATGGAATAAAAGTATTTGATCGTAAGAATGTATCTTTTTTATTTTTCAAGAATTATTATTATTATTATTATTATTATTATTATTATTATTATTATAGCATTTTTCACAAATTACTACCGTCATTTCATGGGTTTGTTTACATTCTAAGCGGAAATGATTTTATCTCACAGTTTGTACAAAGTTTTCATTTATCAAATTTGCAAAAAATAAAAATAAATATGCTCTGTTTCTCAAAATCCAGTGAATGTGGACAGAATAAAACAGTTATTCCACTCAATCTCGTTGTACACGGCTTACAGCCAACTCAGTGCTACGCGCCTCATCGACTATCAGCTCATGTACGACTTGATTTTGTGAAATAACTGTTAAATGTACGCTAGTGAATTGGGGGTTTGTTAGTAATTAAAGTATGTAGCTGAGAGTTACCAGATATAGTATTATTTATTAAACTTAAATTCTGGGGGGAAAAAATTAAGGATTTTTTCAAAATGGCCAGATGGGGAGAGTTGGTACAGTTCATCATCTTGCAGGTTTTTTTTCTTGTGGTTTACAAATATAAATCTGTTTAAAATTTTTGTTAAAAATGTGGGCATGTACCTGCATGAGGATTAACCTTATTTCATTCCTTCTTGAGAATGGAACTGTTTTGTCTCGTCAGGTTTTGGGTAAATTGACATTTTTCTATCGCTGTACCAGCATTGTGTGTTCATCCAGTTCATATATTACAAGTTTTGATAATAAATAAATGGCATACTGATCCCCGGCTGACAAAACTGGCTTTTGGGACATGGAATGTCACCTCTCTGGTGGGAAAGCAGCCCGAGCTTGTGCGTGACATTGAGCAGTACTGACTAGAGGTTGGGCTCACCTCAATGCATAGCTTAGGATCTGGAGCCAATTTCCTGGAGAGGGGTTGGACTCTGTTCTATGCTGGAGTTGCCAAGGGTGAGTGGTGCCTGGCAGGGGTGGGGCTATTGGTAGCCCCCCAGTTCAGCATGCTAACATCGGAGTTCTCCCCAGTGAATGAGAGGGTCGTTTCCCTGCACCTTCAGGTCGGGGAATGGTCTCTGACTGTCATTTGCGCTTATGCACCAAATAGTAGTTCAGAGTACCCAGCCTTCTTGGAGTCCTTGAGTGGGGTGCTAGACAGTGCACCACGAAGGGACTCCATTGTTTTACTGGGGGACTTCAATGCTCACGTGGGCAATGACGGTGAGACCTGGAGGGGTGTGATTGGGAGGAATGGCCTGCCCGATCTAACCCGAGTGGTGTTCAGTTGTTGGACTTCTGTGCCATGCATGGTTTGGCCATAATGAACACCATGTTTGAGCATAAGGGTGTCCATAAGTGCATGTGGCACGAGGACACCCTAGGCCGTAGATCGATGATTGACTTTGTAGTCGTTTCATCTGATTTATGACCATGTGTCTTGGACACTTGGGTGAAGAGAGGAGCAGAGCTGTCAACTGATCACTACCTGGTGGCGAGCTGGATCACATGGTGGGGGAGGAGGCCGGACAGACCTGGCAGGCTCAAACGAGTAGTGAGGGTATGCTGGAAACATCTGGTAGAGGCTCCTATACGTTGGATCTTCAACTGCCACATCCGGCAGAGCTTCAACTGCATACCAGGGGAGGATGGAGACATTGAGTCCGAGTGGACCATGTTCTGCACCTCCATTGCTGAGGCGGCCATGTAGAGCTGCGGCTGCAAGGTTGTTGGTGCCTGTCGTGGTGGTAATCCCCGAACCTGGTGGTGGACACCTGTGGTGAGGGGAGCCATCAAGCTGAAGAAGGAGTCCTATCAGGCTTAGTTAGCCTGTGGGTCTCCAGAGGCAGCTGACAGATACTGACAGGTCAAGCAGAATGCGGCTCTGGTGATCACTGAAGCAAAAACTCGGGTGTGGGAGGAGTTCAGTGAGGCCAGGGAAAGTGACTTTCGGTCGGCCTCGAAGAGATTCTGGCAAACCGTCCGGCAGCTCAGGAAGGGAGAGCAGTGCCCTGTCCCTACTGTTTACAGCAAGGATGGAGTGCTGTTGACGTCAACTGGGGACATCATCCAATGGTGGAAGGAATACTTTGAGGATCTCCTCAATCCCACCTTCATGTTATCCGAGGAGGACGCAGAGTCTGAGGGTGCTTGGGAGGACTCACCCATCACAGGGGCTGAGATTGCTGAGGTGGTTAAAAAGCTCCTCGGTGGCCAGGCTCCGGGGGTGGATGAGATTTGTCCTGAGTTCCTGAAGGCACTGGATATTGTTGGGCTGTCTTGGCTGACATGTCTCTTCAACATTGCGTAGAGGTCGGGGACAGTGCCTCTGAATTGGCAGACTGGGGTGGTGGTCCCCCTTTTTAAAAAGGGGGATCGGAGAGTGTGTTCCAACTATAGGGGGATCACACTTCTCAGCCTCCCTGGGAAAGCCTATGCTGGGGTGCTGGAGAGGAGAGTCCAGTCGATAGTCGAACCTCGGATTCAGGAGGAACAATGCAATTTACATCCTGGTTGTGGAACACTGGACCAACTCTTTACCCTTGCAAGGGTACTGGAGGGTGCATGGGAGTTTGCCCAACTGGTCTACATGTGTTTTGTGGACCTGGAGAAGGCTTATGACCGTGTCCCTCGTGGTGCCCTGTGGGGGGTGCTTCGGGAGTGTGGGGTTCAGGTCCCACTACTGCGGGCCATTCAGACCCTGTATGACCGGAGCAGGAGTTTGGTTCGCATTGCTGGCAGTAAGTCGGACTCGTTTCCGGTGCATGTTGGACTCCACCAGGGCTGCCCTTTGTCACCGGTTCTGTTCATAACTTTTACAGACAGAATTTCTAGACACAGCCAAGGGGCGAAGGGTGTCCGGTTTGGTGGCAGCAGGATCATGTCTCTGCTTTTTGCAGATGATGTGGCCCTGTTGGCTTCATCAATCTGTGACTTACAGCACGTGCTGGGATGGTTTGCAGCCGAGTGCGAAGCAGCTGGGATGAGGATCAGCACCTGATCCTCATCCTGTGATGAGAGCATGGTCCGTGGCCATGGCGCTCAGCCAGAAACGGGTGGAGTGCCTACTCCGGGTCAGGGGGGAGTTGCTACCTAAAGGGGAGGAGTTTAAGTATCTCAGGGTTTTGTTCACGAGTGAGAGTAAGGGGGAGCGGGAGTTGGACAGACGGATCGGGGCAGCGTCAGCAGTGATGCGGACGCTAAACCGGTCTGTTGTGATAAAGAGAGAGCTGAGCCAAAAGGCAAAGCTCTCAATTTACTGGTCCATCTATGTTCCCACTCTCACCTATGGTCACGAGCTATGGGTAGTGACTGAAAGAATGAGATCGCGGATACAAGTTTTCTTCGCAGGGTGGCTGGGCTCTCCCTCAGAGACAGGGTGAGAAGCTTGGTCATTCGGGAGAGACTGGGAGTAGAACCACTGCTCCTCCACATCGAAGGGAGTCAGTTGAGGTGGTTTGGGTACCTTGTTAGGATGGCCCCTGGACGCCTCCCAAGGGAGGTTTTCTGGGCATGCCCCACTGGGAGGAGACCCCGGGGCAGACCCAGGACACACTGGAGAGATTACATCTCTCAGCTGACCTGGGAACACCTCGGTATTCCTCTGGAAGAGCTGGTGGAGGTGGCCGGGGAGAGGGAAATCTGGGCTACTCTGCTTAGGCTGCTACCCCCGCAACCCAGATCCAGATAAGCGGTAGAAGATGGATGGATAATAAATAAAAATTAAACATGTAGGCCTGGATATTTTATTTTTGTTCCATGTCTCCCTGCAAATCATGACAGAAAAAGTGAAGCCTGAAGGCCAGTATATGAGACAAACTGAGTAACTAATGTTGTAGTAAGAGGGTATAGTAAATACTCCCTAATGCAATATGAATGTGACGCTACCTGCAAAGAATTTCACACAATCTACAAAAACTGAAAACCTGTCCCAAGTCTCCCCACTCTCCACTACTTTGATTTTTTTAAACAATGCCAAGTAAACATAGTAAGTAAAAGTGCATGAGGTTTGAGACTTAGTCAAAATACAGATGAAATAGGTTGAAACCAGCCATTTTATGATGCCTGCAATCATTAACCCCTTCAGTGCCCTTGGACGAGTCACGTACGTTATGAAATCTTTTACAGCTGTGCCTTATGATGTGTGCTACTCATCATAAACACCTCCTTTTATGTACCTTACATGGCACATTACTTTTACTTCACAGTGGTGCATTACTGTGAGTTGGCCTAGTGGTTAGTGTGTCTGACTCTTAATTGGGGGATTATAAGTTCTATTCATGGTTGGGTCATACCAAAGACGATCATAAAAATGGTACCCAGTTACTGAGAATACGTAGACCCTGGGTATATGTTGTGCTTTCAAGTACTAGTAATTCATGTTTATGGACAGGTTCTCATTGACAAGACCCATTGTCTTGGATGTTTTTGATTACTAAAGTATTTTTACTCTACAACAGTGTTTTTTGTGATTTTTCTATACAAATATTAAAAATATAAAGTTCTGAACAAGTTAGAGAAAGATTATCAAAATATCCCAATTTTGACCTATTTTTGTCCTATATGCCCGGCACATTAGAATTAATTATGGGTGACAGGCAAGGGGTTAATAATTAAAATTTGTTGAAAAATAATGAAGTTACCAATAAAAATATGTCGCACTTACTTTGAACTAAGTGACAAAAATGACTGTTGATGAAAGGGCTAAGCTAGACATATATTTCCCATGACAAATGACATAATTTAAAATTATGGGATTTTTTTTTTTATTTTACCTGCTTTGTTCAAATGCTTTCTTTTTTCATTATTTTAATAAAAGCTCTGCGATAGATTGCCCAGGGTCTACCCTGCCTCTCACCCTAAGTCAGCTGGGATTGACTCCAGTTTTGCCTGTGACCCTGATGGATAAGCAGAATAGATACTGGATGGATGGAGGGATTATTTTAATAATTTGGAAGACACTGAGGGAGGTGCAGTGGTCAGTACTCTTGCCTCACAGCAAGACGGTTCTGGGTTTGACCCTCATGGCCGTCTGGATACTTTCTGTGTGGAGTTTTCTGTTCTTCTCATGCCTGTGGGGGAGTGTGAATAGATGTCTGTCTCTCTGTGTTAGCCAGGTGATAATTGGCAACCTGTCCAGGATGTACCCTGACTCTTGCCCAATGGCAGATGAGAATGGCCACCTGCAACCCTCAATGGATAAGCGATATAGAAAAGGTATGAATGGACATAGTCATAGTCACAGAGTTACATATCTCATCATTCATTCATTTTCAGTAACTGCTTTATCCTGGTCAGGGTTGTAGGGAATCAGGAGCTTGTTATAGGAGCTCAGAATACACCCTGAATGGGATGCCAGTCCATTACAGGCACCATGCACTTGTGTTGTAGTACTTGAGACTAGTCTTGGTCTCAAGTCCAGTCTCAAGACCATTTGTTGAAGGTTTCAGTCTCGTCTTGGTATCGACCACATTTTTACTTGGTCTTTTCTCAGTCTTGGACATTGAGGACTCAGGATTTTATTTCAAGACCGGTCAAGACCACAATTGCCTGTATATTATCTGATTTATTTGTTAACATTGTCACTGTGATCAGATGTAAAATTTCCTGCTTCAAATGTGACCAATAACATGACTCATTGCTAATTCTAAAATTTCATTACTATTAATGGCTGTCACCCCTCCCCCACCCCTTCACACACACTGGTCTGGTCTGATTCTGGTCTGGACTCAGTCTCGCCCTGCCTTGGTCTTGGTCTTGACTTGATCTCAACCCCTCAAAGCCTTGGTCTTGTATCAGTCTCGATCCACTCTGGTCTTGGTCATAACTTGGTCTCAGTTTAGGTGGTCTTGATCACAACACTATCACATTTACACCTTGGGAGGTGGGAGGAAACTGGAGAACCTGGAGGAAACCCATACAGACATGAACATAGTAAAACAGTAACAGACAGAAACATGAGCACAAGAGTGTCTTGTTTTGAATTGGTGTCTGTCATTCATGATTTAAACTCCCCTTTGCACCCAGTGATCTATCGTGACCCTGAATCGGATTTACCTAGAATCAATAAATAAATGGACACAATTGCATCTAAAATAATCATTTGTAATAAAAGCCATGATTTATTCTCATAGTCAGTCACCAGATGGCATAGTGGTCTTACTGGAGGCCTGAACACTGTGAAATCACTTCACTGAGCCTCGTGTCACAGTTAACTTTGAGTCTTTTACTGTAACATAATTAAAAGATTAAAAAACAGTTTGTTGAAATATTGATGCATACAAGTAAATGTAAATATTTAGTAGCATTTGAAGAAGGAGTCTCCAGTGTCAGCATTTTGTAAAAGCCAGTTTCAAAGCTGTAACTTTCCAACTTTTTAAATTTCCCAACATAAGAAGGTCTTCAGGAAATTATTTCTTGAAAAAAAAAGAGATTCTCGTGAGTAGTGTTGTCATGTTCGAGATCATTCTGAAGGCCATTTTTTGAAGGTCTTGGTCTCGTCTTGGTATGAACTGCATTTTTACTCGGTCTTGTCTTGGTCTCGGACATAGAGGACTCAGGATTTTATTTCAAGACCAGTCAAGACCTCATCTGTGGGGATTTTAATAAATTGCCTGTGCATCATCTGATGTACAACCCCGATTCCAAAAAAGTTGGGACAAAGTACAAATTGGAAATAAAAACGGAATGCAATGATGTGGAAGTTTCAAAATTCCATATTTTATTCAGAATAGAACATAGATGACATATCAAATGTTTAAACTGAGATAATGTATCATTTAAAGAGAAAAATTAGGTGATTTTAAATTTCATGACAACAACACATCTCAAAAAAGTTGGGACAAGGCCATGTTTACCACTGTGAGATATCCCCTTTTCTCTTTACAACAGTCTGTAAACGTCTGGGGACTGAGGAGACAAGTTGCTCAAGTTTAGGGATAGGAATGTTAACCCATTCTTGTCTAATGTAGGATTCTAGTTGCTCAACTGTCTTAGGTCTTTTTTGTCATATCTTCTGTTTTATGATGTGCCAAATGTTTTCTATGGGTGAAAGATCTGGACTGCAGGCTTCAAATGCAACCAATAACATGACTCACTGCTAATTTAAAATTTTCATTACTGTAATGGCTGTCATCCCTCCCCACCCCTTCACACCCACTGATCTAGTCCTGGTCTTGACTCAGTCTCACCCTGCCCTTGGTTTTGGCCTTGACTTGATCTCAACCCCTGAAAGTCTTGGTCTTGTCTCTGTCTCGATACACTCTGGTCTACTTACATGGTGGTGTAAGTGGTTAGCATGGTCGCCTCACAGCAAGAAGGTTCTGGGTTTGAGCCCAGTGGCCGGCGGAGGCCTTTCTGTGTGGAGTTTGCATGTTCTCCCCGTGTTTGTGTGGGTTTCCTCTGGGTGCTCCGGTTTCCCCCACAGTCCAAAGACATGCAGTTAGGTTAGGTTAATATGGGACGGCCTTGGGCTGAGGTGCCCTTGAGCGAACTCCCAACTGCTCCCCGGGCACTGTTAGCATGGCTGCCCACTGCTCTGGGTATGTGTGTGTGCTCATTGCTCACGTGTGTGTGCATGTGTGTGTTCACTGCTACAGATGGGTTAAATGCAGAGAGGAATTTCACAAGGGTGTGATGAATAAAGTTGTTGTTCTTCTTCTTCTGGTCTCGGTGGTCTTGACTACAACATGTCTGGTCACGTGGAAGGGAAGGACTGTTGATAGCTACTATAAGGTAACTGATTTGTCTCAGATGTCCCACAACTTTAAAGGTAACTATAAATCTAAAGTCCTTCCAGCACCGTATGGCGCATTAGGCGGCACTGATCTCTGTTTTCGTAGCCCTCAGCCTCTCGCCTATTACATAGCTAGGGTTACAGTGGGGGGGGCTGGTCCTCTGGTAACTGCAAGAGTTTGGCTCCCCACTCACATCTGTATTGCAGCGTGCCTTACCAGACAGCAGTAGGTACCATTTTTATGATGGTCTTTGGTATGACCTGACCATGAGTAGAACTCGCAAATAACTATAAATGAAAAAAAAAAAGTGTGCAGTTCCATCATGGAAACAATTTAGTTCCTATCATCACTACATATTTATAATGTATACTGTATATTACGGATATTGTATATGATTGATATTATAGCTGGGTGGCACAGTGGTGTAGTGGTTAGCACTGTCGCCTCACAGCAAGAAGGTTCTGGGTTCGAGCCCAGTGGCCGACGGGGGCCTTTCTGTGTGGAGTTTGCATGTTCTGCGTGGGTTTCCACCGGGTGTTCCGGTTTCCCCCAAAGACATGCAGGTTAGGCTAGTTGGTGGTTCTAAATTGATTGTAGGTGTGAGTGGTTGTTTGTCTCTGTGTGTCAGCCCTGCGATGATCTGGTGACTTGTCCAGGGTGTACCCCGCCTTTCGCCCATAGTCACCTGGGATAGGCTCCAGCTTGCCTGCGACCCTGTACAGGATAAGCGGTTGTGGATAATGGATGAATGGATGGAGATTGTATACAAGTTATACTCGTTATTGTAAATTGCATATTTATTATATTGTGTAATGTCTATATTATCCATTACATATACATACATAAAATTTTCTTATATTACATATACATATTCTACATACACATATATTCACACTTTTTTCCCCCTCTCCTGTATCGCTAGAGAAACACCAACTGCCAGAACCAAATTCCTTGTGCGTGTCAACATACTTGGCCAATAAACATGATTCTGATTATGATTATGATAATAAGATGTGTAAAGTACATTTGTTTATGATTTGCTCTTGCGTCATTATTAAGTTCCTGAAGCAGAACTTGTAATTAAAACCGAACTCTACACCGAATACAAGTCGAACTTTCCAGAACTTTGGCAGGTAACTTTCAAAAGTTATCAAAAGTAAGTGTGTGTATTGTGTCTATCACTTATAGTTCTTCCTGATATTTCCTGCACACACTGTAAAAAATGGGCTGATTTTACTTAAAAAATTAGTGCAACGTTTTTGCATCCATAATTTTATGTTGAAAATGCATACATTTTTGGGTTATTTTTACACATAAAATTAAGCTGACTTTACTAAAAAAAAAAAATCTGAATTTCACGTCATCTCTTTACTTAAAAATATAGGTTTTTCCAGCCAGTAAAATTAAGCTGTTTCATTTAGACTTTCTTAATATTTTAAGTTGTATATGTGCAGTATCTTGGTTAAACATTACCACTATGAAAAAATTAACTTTATTCTTCTTTAACCATTCTTTGGTAGAACGACTTGTGTGTTTAGGGTCGTTGTCTTGCTGCATGACCAGCTTGAGATTCAATTCATGGACAGATGTCCTGACATTTTCCTTTAGAATTCGCTGGTATAATTCAGGATTCATTGGTCCATCAATGATGGCAAGCCATCCTGGCCCAGATGCAGCAAAACAGGCCCAAACCATGATACTACCACCACCATGTTTCACAGATGGGATAAGGTTCTTATGCTGGAATGCAGTGTTTTCCTTTCTCCAAACAGAACGCTTCTCATTTAAACCAAAAAGTTATATTTTGGTCTCATCCGTCCACAAAACATTTTTCCAATTGCCTTCTGGCTTGTCCACATGATCTTTCGCAAACTGCAGACAAGCAGCAATGTTCTTTTTGGAGAGCAGTGGCTTTCTCCTTGCAACCCTGCCATGCACACCATTGTTGTTCAGTGTTCTCCTGATGGTGGACTCATGAACATTAACGTTAGCCAATGTGAGAGAGGCCTTCAGTTGCTTAGAAGTTACCCTGGGGTCCTTTGTGACCTTGCCGACTATTACACGCCTTGCTCTTGGAGTGATCTTTGTTGGTCGACCACTCCTGGGGAGGGTAACAATGGTCTTGAATTTCCTCCATTTGTACACAATCTGTCTGACTGTGGATTGGTGGAGTCCAAACTCTTTAGAGATAGTTTTGTAACCTTTTCCAGCCTGATGAGCATCAACAACACTTTTTCTGAGGTCCTCAGAAATCTCCTTTGTTCGTGCCATGATACACTTCCACAAACATGTGTTGTGAAGATCAGACTTTGATAGATCCCTGTTCTTTAAATAAAACAGGGTGCCCACTCACACCTGATTGTCATCCCATTGATTGAAAACACCTGACTCTCATTTCACCTTCAAATTAACTGCTAATCCTAGAGGTTCACATACTTTTGCCACTCACAGGTATGCAATATTTTCCTCAATAAATAAATGACCAAGTATAATATTTTTTGTCTCATTTGTTTAGCTGAGTTCTCTTTATCTACTTTTAGGACTTGTGTGAAAATCTGATGATGTTTTAGGTCATAGTTATGCAGAAATATAGAAAATTCTAAAGGGTTCACAAACTTTCAAGCACCACTGAAGGTATTGCTAAAAATTGTAGACTATGTTTATGCAAAATCTTAGACACTTAACACACAAAATAACGAGCTGTACTTATTCTTTGAGCCAAGTTCAGATAACAGCATTTTAGGTAAAATCTTCTCTTTTTTATGAGCAGTTTTTACTGGTCGGAAGAATCATTTTTTAGAGTACATCCATGTTGTCATTCCTCAGCTTTAATCTCCTTGTATCATTTTAAAGAAAAGCATGAACATGGGCATTCTTTATTTTTCTAAGATAGAGAAAAACATGTTTATTTGTCACTCTACATCATAAAGGCAACTTTGAATAAAAAAAAAGAAAAGGAATCTCAATCTGATGCAACTTAATGACTTATAGACCCCTTCGCAGTAAACGTCATTCATACGTAAGCGGAAATTGCGCGTGCAGCCTGGACCCAAAAAAGACTCAGCGATGCCTAGTTGTTGTGTTGTCGGGTGTCAGAATCGTAGCAGTGATGGGGTTAAAATGTTCAGAATTCCAGCAGGATCTCACCCATTCCAAAAAAATCGCCGACGTCTATGGCTACAAGCCATCAAACGTGTAGACTGGGATGAAAGCACTGTAAAAAATGCGCGGGTTTGCAGCGCCCACTTCATCACAGGTAAGATCAGACTATTTATTAAATCTTTCTTTTTTATTCTTTCTAGTCTTCGTTTATTGATGTAGCAAAATACTTTGGTAACGTTTGTCTGATTAGCTGGGTCGTAGTTACACAATGTAATGAATATTGTTAGCATGTTAACTTAGCTTTGCATGCAATTTTGTTTGTAGGAGAGGTCTCGCTTGACTCAAGCAGTCCAGATTTTGTGCCATCATTATTTGTGTATTCCGAAAATCACAATTTTAAAGCAAGGATGGAAAGGTAAAATTGTGTGCCCTCACTCTAAATGCCAACTTACGTTGACTGCTCTAACCTAGCTCCCGCCCCGTTCAGTTTCATTTCTGCTCTCTGCCTCTCGCTTTTTACGCAGCTCTGATTTCTCTTAGCTGCACTCTTTACACTATCATTCCTTTCATGCCATTACCTCCTGCAAATTGCTGTTTAGTGTTGGTATTTGCTGTTGTAGCTAAAGCCACATTGCCATCACATCACTGGCATAATTTGATTAAAACAAAATGAATATGAATGTCCCATTGTTAATCAAGTTGTACATGCCCGCACATAACATAATCATATGCGTCTAAAGACTTGTAGGCACGAAGTTTTTCGTGGGTGTACACTGAAGTCTTGTCAATAAGGTACGAGTATATATCTGGCCATTGTATACCAGGGAACTTACTAACATCGTCCGTCCACTCTTTAATTAAATGCGGATCCGGTAGGCGATGTCCACTTGTTAGAGTTAACTTATTTATGTAGCATTCTCGATCTTGTAACGACAATTGTTTGGCATAATCTGACAGCTCATAATGCCGGTCTATGGGCAGCGCCATTGTTTCTGGGTCCAGGCTGCGCGCGCATCCTGGCAACGGTCAGTTTGTTTACAAACATGCAAAGGGGTCTATAACATCTGCATTAGACACGTCATCCACATCAGATACAATGACACAGTGATCACTCAAGGATACATGGAAATAAATTGAAATACTGTATTGCTGATTTCTTTACTTTGTTGTGTAAATTAAAAGATATAGAATAAAAATGTTTTATTCGTGTGTATCAGAATACAGTCCTGATACTGTGCGAAAGCTATTGTGATTATAATAGATTATAGGAATATTTATGTTTGTGCTTTAGTTCACTTTTGCTTATAAATTGCGAATAATAACAACAGACATTAGTTTAATTTTTTTTTTTAACTACGAAACTCCAAACAACTTTCAGTACTGCAAGTCATTTTACGTGCTTTAAACAGTTCAGCAGGAAAAAAAAAAAAATTACATAAATGTCGTGAATCAGCCAAGACGAGTTTGGTGTCTAAAGTTTGCTTATTTGGTTTTGTCTTAGAGAACTAAGCACAAGAATCTATGTCTTAGCTGATTTAGTTAATATTCATTGAAGGAAAAATGTGAAAAGAAAAGAAAAAAATTTAAGGAAAAACATTTTGGCATTTAAAGTGTATGCAATGCCTTACTGTAATGCTTTAAAATGAATATATATCATTAGTAACGACCAAAATGAATTAATGAAGCAGTGGGAAAAATAATATTAATTATTTGTTATTTTATTATCAAGCACAAAACTAATCGATAAATTGCGGTTTCCGGATCCCGAAAAAATGCAGCCTTGCCTCAAGGCTAATCTCGCATGACGTCACACATGGAACCCCGGTTATCTGGGTCATTTCCTTTCATCTGACTCCGTGCTTCTTTACTCACTGGTATTGAATATTGTTGCAGAGCCTAATCTAGGGCGCGTAATACGCGATAATACGCGTTTTTTATCTGTCTGTCGCACATCCACTTTTTGGGCGCGAGAGTGATATCGCGTATCTATTCATTTTGTCGCGCATTTATAAGTAGAGAGCGTGTAGTCGCGTTTTACTGAATCTTGTGTGTATCAATTTGTCAGCACCCGCTAGCAAGCACTGCGGTAAATACAGCGTTGTTTACACACCAATCGGAAAATATTGGAAAGGACCGAAGTATTCCGAATGGTTTATTTAGCGGATAAAACAGTTTTGTGAACTATTATATCATTGGTCACTGAACCGGAAGACAGTGTATCTCAACCAATCGTGTGAAGTGTTTTAAAAATACCCAAAAGCACATGGCATATCGTTCTGTCTCATCCAAACATAACAGTCAGACCCTCCAGGATTTCGCGATTTGCAGCTTCAATGCAAATTCAACCAATCCCCGCGAATTCAGGACGGTGTTGCAATTCTATCCAATCACCGCAACTTTCCCGCAAATTTGACCAATAGTTGGCGTCGTCTTGCGGTGACGTCGACAAACTACCTTCTGCCTTACTTCCGTGTATACATTCAAGAGAAGCAGCATGTGCGCAGTGTTGCCAGATTGGGCGGTTTTAAGTGCATTTTGGCGGGTTTTGAACATATTTAGGCTGGAAAACGTCAGCAGTATCTGGCAACATTGCATGATGTGCGAGTCAGTGTTTCTGTAGGCTTAAATTCTGTTACTGAAAGTGTGTTATGTTTACAGTGAAGGACTGTGTGCACTTTATTTTTTTTTTTACTTAATACAAGAAATTAATGGATGCCAACATTTTTGCCAAAATGGTATTTTATTTTCCATTGTTTAGGCAGCTTCAGCATCATACTGTGAGATTCTGTTCAAATTGTTTTGTTTTTTTCTTCTATGAAGCCTGAGCCATTTATTTTATTAGTTTATAATTATTGTTTTAGTCTTCAGGAGAGACTGCCTGCACACAGTACTAGTATTAATAGTTTTTTTTCTTCCATGAAAGCTGAGGCATTTATATTATATTTTAAGGTAACTTCATGTTGTGCTGTGAGGTTCTCTGCACTTTAACTTTTGAACCAACAGGTGCATTTGGATAAGTAAAGCCTATTTTTCTGCATTTTTGTAGTCCTGGTAATCTTACACATTCTACATGATTGCTAGTTTTTTTGTTTTTTTTTGAGTAATTTGTTTAATTTTTCTTGTTGAAAGTTCAATTTAGTATTATGTTAATGATATTCTAAAAGTAAAGATTAATAAAACTCTTCTGTTTATAGATGTACTCTTGAAAATATCTACCAATGTATTACTTATTTTTCTGTCCCCACTAAATGGAACAAATGAGGGATATTTTTACCCATGTTAATATTTTCTGTCCCCTGTTTCTACAACTAGTGAGGGATCTGTCCCCTATTTTCAAATTCCTAGATTAGGCTCTGTTGTTGTAGGAATCTTACAAAAATAATGATGCGAAAGCGCTGCGTTGTGTTCGGATGCTCAAATTCATATACAACAAGACATCCAGTTCACGAATTTCCAAGAAATGACACCAATCTAAAGCGACAGTGGGTGAGGTTTGTGCAAACGAAGTGGGTAGATTTTGTGTCGCCTACTAATAATAAATCTGATTCATCAAGTGTTCATCACCACCAGGACGACCACATGGGAATTATTGGAGCAAAAAGAAACCCATTTATTTAATAAATGACATTTGACCTGACATTTGGACAGTTCGTCGATTCCCCTATTATCACACACACACACACACACACACACACACACACACACACACAGAGTGCACCAGACGCAGGATTATGAGCAACATTTACATGCTCGCAACATCCGATTTTATCATATCTGATGCACTTTAACAGGAAGAAAAATGCGTGGCGCAATCTCATCTCATCTCATCTCATCATCTCTAGCCGCTTTATCCTTCTACAGGGTCGCAGGCAAGCTGGAGCCTATCCCAGCTGACTACGGGCGAAAGGCAGGGTACACCCTGGACAAGTCGCCAGGTCATCACAGGGCTGACACATAGACACAGACAACCATTCACACTCACATTCACACCCACGGTCAATTTAGAGTCACCAGTTAACCTAACCTGCATGTCTTTGGACTGTGGGGGAAACCGGAGCACCCGGAGGAAACCCACGCGGACACGGGGAGAACATGCAAACTCCGCACAGAAAGGCCCTCGCCGGCCACGGGGCTCGAACCCGGACCTTCTTGCTGTGAGGCGACAGCGCTAACCACTACACCACCGTGCCGCCCGCGTGGCGCAATCATCAACATTAATTATTAACTGAAACGTGTTAAATGCTCTCAGATTGCAATATTGCAAGACTCGAGTTGTTTTTAATTTTGTTCAGGAAAACATGATGAAAGGTAACCACCACATTCTGCACATCTCTTTTGATCTATCTATCTCTCCATCTTGTGCACACTACAGAGGTGAACTGAGTGAACTGGCAGTTTCTCGTCTTGGGGGCTGGAAAAGATAACTATTTACTCCGGAATATCATTGATAATCATTTGCCCCTTCATCCGACACATAAGAATCCCAATCAGTATCAGAATTCTCTCCAAAACGTGATTCCATATCGAGACCGGTCTAACCACTGCTGCGCACATGAATGAAATTGATACCTGGATTGTTACACGTGTGACGTCACGCGCACCTTCGGGATCTTCCAGATGAGTCTCGGCAGATTCCGTGAAAATCGGCTAATCTTATTGATTTTCCATCAATTTATGGCCTTTTGGATCAGCTATGATTCAAAAACGTATGGTCAATCAACATAATGATTGTTGCTTTGTACAAGGAAAAAAGTGGGGTTTAGAGGCATTACATACACTTTAAGTGAAAAAGTCTTTGGAAATGGCTTCGATGAAATTTGGAGCTGACATGAGGACGCCGATGGTGCAGAGGACGGTGAATACGGAAAAGGCCATGAGACACAAGCGGTCGATAACCGAGGCAGCAAACTTCCACTCACTGCACAAAGACTCCTTTTCATCCTGGTCATGGAATCTTTTGGTAATGTAGCGCACCTCATCCAGGATCTTGGACAGCTCTGTGTCTCCCTGCCCACTGCACACTGATGGAGCCTCTTCGGCGGTACCTATCAGACGGGCACACACCACCCCTGAGTCAGGCGACGTGGCACAGGGCAGGCTCTCCATACCACGCAGGCCCAGGTAGACGATGTTTCTATTGGTCGGATCCACGCTGGAGATGCTGCTGCGTGGACACTTGTGGCACGCTGAGTGCACTCGCTCCTCGCCTGGCCTTTTCATCCGCAAGAACCATGCACACCAGTTCACCAGCACCACGCGTGTCTAGAGGAATGTAAACAGGAACACATTCATGCAGACTTCACATAGGAATAATCACGTGATTCATGTTTTATCTCCATATCACTCGTTTATTTTCACGTGATTCATTTGTTTTCATGTTTTTCCCCACATGACTCATTTATTTACAAGTTATTTCTTTCATATGATTAATTTATTTTCATGTAATTTTTTCACGATTCGTTTATTTTCACATGCTATTTCCCTCCAAATGGTTCATTTGTTTACATGTTTTTCCCCACATGACTCATTTAGGGGCGGCATGGTCGTGTAGTAGTTAGCGCTGTCGCCTCACAGTAAGAAGGTCCGGGTTCGAGCCCCGTGGCCGGCGAGGGCCTTTCTGTGCGGAGTTTGCATGTTCTCCCCGTGTCCGCGTGGGTTTCCTCCGGGTGCTCCGGTTTCCCCCACAGTCCAAAGACATGCAGGTTAGGTTAACTGGTGACTCTAAATTGACCGTAGGTGTGAATGTGAGTGTGAATGGTTGTCTGTGTCTATGTGTCAGCCCTGTGATGACCTGGCGACTTGTCCAGGGTGTACCCCGCCTTTCGCCCGTAGTCAGCTGGGATAGGCTCCAGTTTGCCCGCGACCCTGTAGAACAGGATAAAGCGGCTACAGATAATGAGATGAGAGGATTCATTTATGCCCTACATAACTCGTTTATTTTCAAATAATTTCTTTCATTTGATTCATTTATTTTGCACATAATTTTTTTCATGATTCATTTATTTTCACGTGATTTCCCCCCAGTTAACCTAACCTGCATGTCTTTGGACTGTGGGGGAAACCGGAGCACCCGGAGGAAACCCACGCGGACACGGGGAGAACATGCAAACTCCACACAGAAAGGCCCTCGCCGGCCACGGGGCTCGAACCCGGACCTTCTTGCTGTGAGGCGACAGCGCTAACCACTACACCACCATTATTATTATTATTATTATAGAAATACACTCACCCATCTTGGAATTCTTCCTCCATCAGGATCATGGTAGTGGTACTGCAGAACCCAAACTGTGGCTATCACTGACAACCCGACGATAACCATAGTAGTGGCAAAGTATTGGGCTTAAGAGAAAGAGAACAGAGGCACTAATTCTGAAATGTCCTCTCTGAAAAATCACACTATTATGTTAATCCTAGTAAATCCACTGACTAACCCCACAGCCATCTTGAACATCCCTTAACCCATAAAGGTACAGGTTATTCTTCAGTTATTTATTGTAGATTAACATTCTTTAACTACAACCCCGATTCCAAAAAAGTTGGGACAAAGTACAAATTGTAAATAAAAACGGAATCCAATAATTTACAAATCTCAAAAACTGATATTGTATTCACAATAGAACATAACATATCAAATGTCAAAAGTGAGACATTTTGAAATTTCATGCCAAATATTGCCTCATTTGAAATTTCATGACAGCAACACAGCTCAAAAAAGTTGGGACAGGGGCAATAAGAGGCTGGAAAAGTTAAAGGTACAAAAAAGGAACAGCTGGAGGACCAAATTGCAACTCATTAGGCCAATTGGCAATAGGTCATTAACATGACTGGGTATAAAAAGAGCATCTTGGAGTGGCAGCGGCTCTCAGAAGTAAAGATGGGAAGAGGATCACCAATCCCCCTAATTCTGTGCCGACAAATAGTGGAGCAATATCAGAAAGGAGTTCGACAGTGTAAAATTGCAAAGAGTTTGAACATATCACCATCTACAGTGCATAATATCATCAAAAGATTCAGAGAATCTGGAAGAATCTCAGTGCGTAAGGGTCAATGCCGGAAAACCATACTGGGTGCCCGTGATCTTCGGGCCCTTAGACGGCACTGCATCACATACAGGCATGCTTCTGTATTGGAAATCACAAAATGGGCTCAGGAATATTTCCAGAGAACATTATCTGTGAACACAATTCATCGTGCCATCCGCCGTTGCCAGCTAAAACTCTATAGTTCAAAGAAGAAGCCGTATCTAAACATGATCCAGAAGCGCAAACGTCTTCTCTGGGCCAAGGCTCATTTAAAATGGACTGTGGCAAAATGGAAAACTGTTCTGTGGTCAGACGAATCAAAATTCGAAGTTCTTTATAGAAATCAGGGACGCCGTGTCATTCGGACTAAAGAGGAGAAGGACGACCCAAGTTGTTATCAGCGCTCTGTTCAGAAGCCTGCATCTCTGATGGTATGGGGTTGCATTAGTGCGTGTGGCATGGGCAGCTTACACATCTGGAAAGACACCATCAATGCTGAAAGGTATATCCAGGTTATAGAGCAACATATGCTCCCATCCAGATGACGTCTCTTTCAGGGAAGACCTTGCATTTTCCAACATGACAATGCCAAACCACATACTGCATCAATTAAAGCATCATGGCTGCGTAGAAGAAGGGTCCGGGTACTGAACTGGCCAGCCTGCAGTCCAGATCTTTCACCCATAGAAAACATTTGGCGCATCATAAAACGGAAGATATGACAAAAAAGACCTAAGACAGTTGAGCAACTAGAATCCTACATTAGACAAGAATGAGTTAACATTCCTATCCCTAAACTTGAGCAACTTGTCTCCTCAGTCCCCAGACGTTTACAGACTGTTGTAAAGAGAAAAGGGGATGTCTCACAGTGGTAAACATGGCCTTGTCCCAACTTTTTTGAGATGTGTTGTTGTCATGAAATTTAACATCACCTAATTTTTCTCTTTAAATGATACATTTTCTCAGTTTAAACATTTGATATGTCATCTATGTTCTATTCTGAATAAAATATGGAATTTTGAAACTTCCACATCATTGCATTCCGTTTTTATTTATAATTTGTACTTTGTCCCAACTTTTTTGGAATCGGGGTTGTACTTTAAAAACTTTTTGGAGACTACTATGGAAGGTTGTAAGCACCAGATGAATTGTCCAAGTCAGCGTCCAAGTAAATCCATGTTTTATTTAACTTCTGTGCGGTCGCTGATACAAGACATGCTTGGAATTAGCTTGTTTCATTTTAGCTTGAAATATCTGCCTCATTGCATCAGACTTACCTATTAAAGGTACTGAGTCTGATGTTGCAGGCATGATTTCGGCCACCAGCAACATGAAGACAGTCAGTGAGAGCAAAACTGTGATTCCTGGGAAACAAAACAGTCAGAGAGAGAGAGAGAGAGAGAGAGAGCATAGGGCAGTGTATCCTTCTCCTACTGGCCTCTATCAGTGCTTGCTGTAGTTTCCATTTTTGACCACAGACCGAGAGGGTCCTTGCTGCAGCCTGTGAGATGGGGTGGGGCAGGATGTGGGCAGAGCAAGATATGACCTGTTTACCATATAAGGACACAGCCTTTCTCAACTGGGGTGCTGTGGCACCCTGGGGTGCTGGCTGGCTTCATTAGAGGTGCCGTCAAAAAATTATATATTCTAACATTGAAATAAATAAAATGAATTAAAATTCCAAAAAATGATAGTTACACTAATGCAGATCATCGCCGCTTCATGCATCATCAAAATTTGTCTCACGGCCCCCTTTCCCATGTCACAACGTCACTGCTGGGGTCAGCGTATGGTCAGCGTGACTGCGTATATTTTATATGGGGGTGCCTTGCGAATTTGCATACTTCTGAAGGGTGCCGTGACTGAAAAAAGGTTGAGAAATGCTGAATTAGAGGATACACCTTAACAATCCAGACACTGGGGTTGCACAAGCCAGTGCATTCTTAGCGCTGGTCCCAAGCCCGGATCAATGGGGAGGGTTGCATCAGGAAGGGCATCCAGTGTAAAATTCATGCCAGATCAACTATGCAGATAATGAAGAGGACTTTCATACTGGATCAGCCAAGGCTCAGGGTAACAACAACCGCCACAGGAACTGCTTCCCAGCAGAGTACCAGTGGAAGCTATGCTACTGGTGGGAAAAGGATGAGAGAGGTGGAAGTTTACTGAAGGTTGGAACTCTGACTGGTAAAGGAAGAGAACTAGCTGATATGATGGAGAGGAGAAAGATTGACATCCTGTGTGTACAAGAAACAAAGTGGAAGGGAAGTAAGGCCAAGAACATCAGAGGTGCTTTTCAAGCTTTTCTATCATGGTGGGATAGGGAGGAGAAATGGTGTAGAGGTAATCTTAAATGAAGAGTATGTAAAGAGTGTGTTGGAGGTAAAGAGAGTGAGTGACAGAATGATGAGTGGGAAGCTGGAAATCGAAGGGGTGATGATAAATATTATCAGAGCATATGCCCCTCAAGTGGGGTGCAAGATGGAGGAGAAAGAAGAATCCTGGAGTGAGTTGAATGAAGTGGTTGAAAGTATACCAAAAAAGGAAAGAGTGGTGATTGGAGCAGACCTAAATGGGCATGTTGGAGAAGGGAACAGGAGTGATGAGGAGGTGATAGGCAGGTATGGAATGAAGTAGAGAAATGTGGAATGGGCAGATGGTGGTGGATTTCGCAAAGAGGATGGAAATGGTTGTGGTGAATACATACTTTAAAGGTGCCCTTCCACCAAAAACATTTAATACTGGCTCTTTTTGAAATACCATAGTTCAGTCTGAGTTGCATATGCATGCTGCATGTGAAAATGTAATTCTACCCCCATTCCCTGTATTAGCTTATGAAAGAAAATAGTCGGAAAAATGAGCGGATCTGAAAAAGCCATACGATCTTACGTCACTTCGTAAATTAGTATTCATGGCCTCGCCCACCTTGGCTTGCGACCGCCCATGGGAAGGAAGTTCGGATTTAAGCGCGAGGAGAGATAGCAGAGCCAGTATTGCCAGATTGGGCGGTTTTAAGTGCATTTTGGCAGATTTTAACATATTTTGGGCTGGAAAACGTCAGCAGTATCTGGCAACATTGAGCAGAGCCCATCTCGTCAGTAGCTAACGAAAAGGACCTAACAGCAAGTTGAAAACATGTCTGAACAAGTTCGTGCCTGTTTATTTGTGGCAGTAAGACATCAACGTTGCATTTCTTGCCCAAGATAGAAGAGGTGAAGAATAAATGGTTGAAATTTATCTTTGGAACACCACCAGCGAAGTATAATGCAGCGTTAGTACTGTGTTCTGATCATTTCAACCACAGTGACTTTTCAAACTTCGGTGCCTTCAGTAGTGGTTTTGCTTCGAGGTTGTTTTTAATACCTGGATCTGTACCGTCAAGACGATCGACCACCAGCTCACAAGCTGTAAGTAAAACACAAACTTTTTGTTCGAAGGTTTTTGTTACAAAATAGCATGTTCATATTCTCCACGTTAGCATGCATGACATGGTCACAAGCTAGGCAGGGATGAGAGTTTTCCGCTTTTTCTGAGTAAAAAACGACCTTTTTATATTATGCCAAATCCGTTGAGAATTTTTTTTTATTAATTTCGGGGGTTTGGGGTATGTTCCTTCATACTGTTCAAACTTTATTAACTCCAACGATGTTTACACATTATTTGTAAGTCGCCATCTTTAGTCTCGTTTAAATCTCGTTGAATGTGATGTAAAATTCGTGTTATCTACATTGTTATTGGTCAAAACATCGACGTCGAGACCATAATAGCCAATCAAAGCAGTTTTTACAAAGACACCCACTTTTTTTAGTCACTCGTTCATTTTATTCGTTTGTTCATTCAGTAAAAACCCAAACATTTGTTGAATTTTTCTTATTTCCTCGCGTCGCACCTCAATGACGTCAGCGCGTGGTATTTTTCCCTTCGCGGTTTGTTCCTTCTCTCTCGCCGTAGTAAGACACCACATCCACTTGTTCTGACTCACTGGAGGTAGTGTCACAGTGCTGTTAGCCAATCAGAGGTAACACATTTACATGTCATGAATATTTAATAAGTAAGAGCTGAAATCCTGTCGTTCTCCCGCCACCCACTCCTCCAGCAAACTAGAACAGCCTGAAACAGGAGAACCACAGCATTTTTTTCACCAAAACTGGCTCACAGGGCATTCATTCATACTAGAGACCACCGCACAATTAATGAAAAAACGATGCAAGGAGACCTTTAAGAAGAAAGATCATAGAGTAACATAAGAGTGAAGGAAGGTGTCTTCAGGTGGACTATATTTTATGTCAGTGATGCAATCTGAAGGAGATTGCAGACTGCAAAGTGATAGCAGGGGAGAGTGTAGCTAAGCAGCATCAGATGGTGGTTGGGAGGATGATCTTGGAGTTAAAAAAAAAAGAGGAAGAAAGAGAAAGCTAAACCAAAAATCAGATGTTGGAAGTTGAAGGAGGAAGATTGTAAGTCAGAATTTAGAGATATGGTGAGAAAAATATTGGGTGAAGAGGTATTAGATGATTGGACAACTATGGCAGAAGTAGCGTGGGAGACAGCTAGGAATGTACTAGGAGTGACATCAGAACAAAGAAAGGAAAACAAGGACACTTGGCGGTGGAATGAGGAACCCCAGGAGAGTAGAAGGAGGAAGATGTTGGCAAAGCAAAACGGGGATAAAAAGAGAGGTCAAGAGAGCAGACAAGGAGATATGAGGGAAAGCAAAGAGAGCAGTGGCAAAGGTGAAGGAAAAGACGTATGATGAACTTTATGAAAGGTTAGACATGAAGGATGGAGAAAAGGACCAGTACCGATTAGCAAGACAATGAGATCAAGCTGGGTAGGATGTGCAGCAGGTTAAGCTGACAACGGATGCTGATGGAAATATGCTGACAAGTGAAGAGTAGGTGTTGAGAAGGTGGATGGAGTATTTTGAGAAGCTGATGAATGAAGAAAATGAAAGACAGAGAAGGTTGGTTGAGGTGGAGATAGTGAATCAGGAAGTACAGCAGATTAGCAAGGAGGACATAAGGAGAACTATGAAGAGAATGAAGAGTGGTAAGGCAGTTGGCCCAGATGATATACCAGTGGAGGCATGGAGTTGCTTTGTGGAGATGGCAATTGACTTTTTGTCTAGATTGTTTAACAAGATCTTGGAAAGTGAGAGGATGCCTGAGGAGTGGAGATGATGTATACTGGCACCAATCTTCAAGAACAAGGGTGATGTTCAGTGCTGCAGTAAATATAGAGGCATAAAATTGACCAGCCACAGCATGAAGTTATGGGAAAGAGTCGTGGAAGCTAGGCTAAGAGGAGAGGTAGAGATATGTGAGCAGCAATATGGTTTCATGCCAAGAAAGAGTAATATAGATGCAATATTTGCTTTGAGAATGTGGATGGAAAAGAAGCGGCACAATGGTGAAGTGGTTAATACTGTTGCCTCACAGCAAGAAGGTTCTGGGTTCGAGCCCAGTGGCCGACGGGAGCCTTTCTGTGTGGAGTTTGCATGCTGTCCCCATGTCTGCGTGGGTTTCCTCTGGGTGCTCCGGTTTCCCCCACAGTCCAAAGACATGTAGGTTAGGCTAATTGGTGGCTCTAAATTGACCGTAGGTGTGAGTGTGAATGGTTGTTTGTCTCTATGTGTCAGCCCTGCGATGATTTGGCGACTTGTCCAGGGTGTACCCCGCCTCTCGCCCATAGTCAGCTGGGATAGGCTCCAGCTTGCCTATGACCCTGCACAGTGTAAGTAGTTCCAGATAATGGATTGATGGATGAATGGATGTTGTTGGAAAAGTAGAGAGAAGGCCAGAAGGAACTGCATTGTGTGTTTATGGATTTAGAGAAGGCATATGACAGGGTGCTGAGAGAGGAGTTGTGGTACTACATGAGGAAATCAGGAGTGATGAAGTATGTGAGATTGGTGCAGGATATATATGAGGGCAGTGAGATGTGCAGTGGGAATGATGGAGATATTTAAGGTGGATGTTGGATTGCACCAGGGCTCAGCCCTCCCTAAGCCCTTTCTTGTTTGCAATGGTAATGGACAGGTTGACAGACAACATCAGGCAAGAGGCCCTATGAGGAATAATGTTTGCAGATGATATTGTGATCTGTAGTGAGAACAGAGACAAAGTGGAAGAAAACTTAGCGACATGGAGATATGTACTAGAGAGAAGGGGAATGAAAGTCAGTAGGAGCAAGACGGAGTACATGCGCATGAATGAGGGTGAGGACAGTGGAATGGTACAGCTGCAAGGAATAGAGGTGGTCAAAGCAGATGAGTTCAAATATCTGGGGTCAACTATACAAAGTAATGGCAAGTGCAGAAGAGAAATGAAGAAAAGAGTGCAAGCAGGTTGGAATGGATGGAGGAGGATGTCAGGAGTGATTTGTGACAGAAGATTGCCAGCAAGACTGAAAGGGAAAGTGTACAAGACAGCAGTAAGAGCAGTGATGGTGTCTGGTTTGGAGACAGTGGCACTGACAAAAAGACAGGAGGCTGAACTGGAGGTAGCAGAGTTGAAGAAGCTGAGATTTACACTGGGAGTGACAAAATTGGACAGGATTAGAAATGAGAACATTAAAGGGACAGGACATGTAGGATGACTTGGAGACAAAGTGAGAGAGGTGAGATTGAGATGGTTTGGACACGTACAGAGGAGAGATCCAGGGTATATTGGGAAAAGAATGTTGGAGATGGAGTTACCAGGTAGAAGGAAAAGAGGAAGACCAAAGATGAGATTTATGGATGTGGCAAAGGAGGACATGAGGACGGTTGGTGCTACAGAAAAAGATATGGAGGACAGGAGGAGATGGAGGGATATTATCCACTGTGGAGACCCCTAACAGGAACAGCCAAAAGAAGAAGAAGAAGACAGGATACGCCTTAACCTAAACCTATGCCCTTGTACGGTATGTCATAGCCACCATATATGGTAAGTGTGTGACATCTCGCTCTGCCCACATCCCCCCACCCCATCCTGCAGGCAGCAGTGAGAGGTAGGATGTGGGTGGAGCAAGATATCACACACTTACTGTACCATATAAGGACAATTACAGAATACACCTTAACCCCTCCCTAACCACAACCCTTGTATGCCATAGCCACCATATATGGTAAATGCATAATATCTCGCTCCCCCCATATCCCCACCCCATCCTGCAGGCAGCAGCGAGGGGTACTTGTTCCCTGTTGAATGAGGAAGTTAGCACTCTGCCCCAGTGTTGTAGTGGAGCCACTAAACCTTGATTCTGAGCCCCGTCTCGAGTCACCAGTGTTCAAGTCTGAGTCAAGTCCAAGTCATTAAAAAAAAATTTCAAGTTGAGGCCAAGTTGAGTCCACTATTGAGCCGAGTTGAGTCCGAGTCATGTCCAAGTCATTAAAAAAATTTTCAAGTCAAGTCCAACACTCCAACCGCACCATTTGACGGTGGCTGTTTCAGCACCATTAACATTAGTTTGTTCCTGAACATGATGCATGAACAGGTGAATGTGCTTCTCTTTGTCAGGGAGTGTGAAGTATTCTGTCAGAGATGGTTGGGAGACGGATGTAAGTGCAGAAGGTGTGTTTATTAATCCAAGTGAAGACGGGTAAACAATCCAGAATGGCAGGCAAGATCGTAAAACAGAGAAACAGGCAATAGGTCGAGCAAGGCACAAACAGGCTATCGTAGACTCGGCAGAATCAAAGATGAGAAACAGGAAATCAGGGATCAGGAACCCAAACAAGGAAATAAGGCTTGGTAATGTGTCAGCAATGCAACTCAATACTTCACAAAGTAAATGTGTTTTCACAGTTTTTATAAAAGGTGTACTGATTGTGCCTTAATCCTGTGCAGGTGTGAGTCGTTTACGGTACAAGAGTCCACTTGGCATGCGCACTGTCCAGAGCGCGCCCGAGTCTATCTGATGCACGCTGCACGCACCAAGGAGTGCAGGTATGGCACTCTTACACGAAATTAGTGCAAATTAGTACAAAATTTATATATATATATATATATATATATATATATATATATATATATATATTAGTGCTGTCAAGCGATTAAAATATTTAATCGCGATTAATGTTGCGACTGTCATAGTTAACTCGCAATTAATCGCAATTTAATCGCACATTTTTGTCACATGAAAAACCATTGTAATTCTCTTATCAGCATAAAAAAGTGAATGGGCTTGCTCACCGTTCGAACTACGGGGGTACTCGGGGGATCCGAGATCCCCTGAAACAGACATGAGATCCCTTGAAAACATGATTTGGGAAATGTTGGGGGGTCTCTAAAATATTGGCAAAATGATGTTTATTGACATAGCAATCGTGTGTAACGGGAAGCATTTGCATATCCGAAGTGAGCGCGCGATGGAGAGCTGCCCTCTGAGACAAGCGCAAGCACCCCCCCCAAGGGAAAAAAGGGACCCCCCAAAAATATCGGCATAGTTCGAACACTGGTTGTACCAATGTTTTTTTTTGTTTTATTGCAGAGCATAACACGTCTTGTCACAGCCACTGCAAAGTGGGGCTGGAGCCACCGATGGGAAAACGAAACCTAAGCCGAGCACCGTGGCTCTTCGGGGGAGGGCAGAGGACTCTGGCTGTGCGGGGCGTGGCATCATGTCACAGAGCGTTAATCTCGCGATAAAAAAAATTAATCGCCGTTAAAATTGAGTCAAGTTAACACGTTAATAACGCGACATTTTTGACAGCACTACTATATATATATATATATATATATATATATATATATATATATATATATAAACATATTGTTTGACAACCTGGTCTCAAGCTAGCAATACTGCAGTCAAACCACTATTTTCTTTATATAAAAAAACTATTAAGGTATTGGATAAGAAATCCAGTGGCTATCATCATTGCCATATTTTAATGAAATATAAATTGTTACATTTGGAAAATCTTATTAAATATTCACACTCATGTTTAATGTATAAAATTATTCATGGACTTGCTCCTCCTGTACTGACCCAGTTTATAAAGGTGGTATCAACATCTACACGGAGTGCAGCTAGAGGAGATTGTGTGGTCCAGTTTAGAAAAAGTGCTTTTAGCCAGTCTGCATTTTCAATCAGGGCTGCTCGTGAGTGGAATTCTATTCCAATTGACATTAGAAATCAATCAAATTATGGTTCTTTTAAAAAATTTTTTTAAAAGTGGTTAATTAGTGGTCAAGGCTGTCAACATTAAATTTTAGTGTTTAATTTTTCTCCATGTTTGCTGCCCTGCCTGTCGAGGTTTTTCTGATGCCATCCGTCATGTTGTCTTGTCAGTTTGTCTAGTATTACTGTTAATTTTTGTGTATGTTTTTTTATTATGTGTTTGGTGTTTATGTCCTGCTTGTTTATGGCTTGTTAGTTTCTTATTCTGTTTTGTATTATAAATGTTGTTGATGTTTGTTGTTGCTTAATGTTGTTCTTGGTTTTGTTTGTAGTAATTGTCTGGTGTTGAGTTTATGTTGGCTTGAGTGTAAATGTATTTTAGTTTAGTTTTTTTTATTTTTATTCAGATTTAGTTTTTTATTTGGAAATGTTTTTATTTGATTATATTTTAATTTTTGTTCTTTTAGGGTGACTATTTTAACATCAGTCCAGGGACGGCAGATGCAAAATAGCCTTCTGGTTAATTCTGGCATATTTACATTTGTTTAAATGTTTTATTAATGTGCATTGTCCCTGATAACTAAACCTTTAAATAAATAAATAAATAAATAAATAAATAAATATCTTATGCCAAATTATTATGGCGTGTTACACAAAAATAAAGAAAATATCCGAGTCCTTGTCTCCAATTTACGAGTCCTAATGCAGTTAATGCATAAGTCCGAGTCCAAGTCTGAGTCATCAGTGCTCAAGTCCAAGTTGAATCATGAGTCCTCAAAATTAGGGAACGAGTCGGACTCGAGTCCGAGTCCTGGGCTCGAGTACTACAAGCCTGCTCTGCCCTATGATTGTACAATCTCTAGAAAGGTAACCAGATCCATGGTACATTGACTTATATCTATAAAACAGCAATTTTTCTTAAACTCACAGGTCACTCAATAGAGATAATTAGTATTTCATTGGAATTCAAATTGTATGAAGCTGAAAATGATTTGTTGAACCCTTGCTGAATGACTAGAAATAAATGCCCCACTTACTTCTAAAGATGAGCCACCACAATATTCATAAAAAAACCCAACCCAGGCTTCAAATCAAAGTGTCACTGTTATACATAGATACGTTTAAGACAGATGAGGCCCCAAAAGCACCAGACACACAATCCAACTCTGCTATTAAGCTTTGAAATTCTCTGTATTGATTCTGGAGGCCGCTGCCAATGAATTGCTCCGAGGACGACATCATTCTGGCAGACGGACCACCACACTAATACAATTTAAAGGTTGATAGAATGAAAAAATAAATTATGCTTGACTATGATTTCAGATTCGGTCTCTTGGAGGCTGCCTGCAGGTCACTGTGCTCGGGCTCCATCTAAACTTACTCAGATCTACAATAAAGGTGTTTGGCAGGCAGAGCTTTCTACTTCCATCGATCACAGAGGAGACGTCTGACTCAACTATCAGTCTCACTGTTGGTCATTTATCTCGGCTGCCAGGGCTGACTGCATAAATTGTCATGTACTGTGCTTGCTTCGGTGGCAGTTCCACATGTCGCCTGTGAGGTTTATAGCATTTACTGAGGCCAGCAAAAAAGAGCAATGGCATTACATGGAAATGAGGAAACTATAAAGGAAAAAGCTCCAACATCTATAAGGGAGCCACAAACACATGAATCTCGTGAATAATCTTAAGGCACATTGGTTCTCATCTCATGTCATTATCTCTAGCCGCTTTATCCTGTTCTACAGGGTCGCAGGCAAGCTGGAGCCTATCCCAGCTGACTACGGGCAAAAGGCGGGGTACACCCTGGACAAGTCGCCAGGTCATCACAGGGCGCACATTGGTTCATTAGCTTTAAAGATGCACTGGTCAAATGTATTGTTCTTAGTGTTGCAAGTAATCAGGGGTGGAAAGTAACAAATTACATTTACTTTTGTTACAGTACTTGAGGACATTGAGTAGATCGTTTACTATAATGATAGTTTTTCAAGTATATAATGAAATAATCGTTTTTAAAAACTTTTATTTGATAACCTTGTTAGAGTTATTTTTGCTCATAGTTACAAGAGTTAAAAAAATTATTCATTTAACCCACAGAATATTTAAAACTTTTCATCTAAAATAAAGTAGTAGAAGAAGCCTTTATTTATCACACATACACCCGAGCACACAATGAAATTCCTCCTCTGCATTTAACCCATCTGAAGCAGTGAACACACGCAAGTGAGCAACGAGTACACACACATACCCAGAGCAGTGGACACTTCAGCCCAACCTTCAGGTCATGGCTGCACCATGTTTTATTTAAAGATATTTTTTGGGCTTTTTTCACCTTTATTGGATAGGACAGTGTAGAGACAGGAAATGAGTGGGAGAGAGAGATGGGGAGGGATCGGGAAATGACCTCAGGTCGGAATCGAACCCGGGTCCCCGGATTTATGGTATGGCACCTTATCCACGACGCCCCCATGGCTGCACCATGTTAACCTAACTGCATATCTTTGGACTGTGGGGGAAACCGGAGCACTTGGAGGAAACCCACACAGACACGGGGAGAACAAGCAAACCACACGGAAAGGCTCCCGTCGGCCACTGGGATTGAACCCAGAACCTTCTTGCTGTCAGGCGTCACTGCTAACCACGACACCACCATGTCACCCTTGTAGTAGGTAGGTACCTAGTAGGTAGCAAAGGGGGGTCCCATATACGATTCGTACATTGGGGGAGTGCCTGTTAGAGAGCGCACTTGTCCTGGGCCATCGGCATAGTGAGGTAGGGTGGCCAGTTCCTTTCCTCGCCGCCTTTAACTTCCCCAGTGTTTCCACCAGGTCCCCATTCACTGCTGGGTGGACAGGGAGCGAGCCCCAGATCCCCGTCGAGCCGAGGCTCGAACCAGGGACCATTCGCTTAGCGGTCAAGCGCTCTAACCACTTGGCCACCTGCGCTCCTACCTAGTAGGTAGTGTTGTAGTAATTGAGACCGGTGTTGGTCTTGAGACCATTCTCAAGACCACTTTTTGAAGGTCTCAGTCTCGTCTAGGAATCGACTGCATTTTTACTCGGTCTTGTCTCGGACATAGAGGACTCGGGATTTTATTTCAAGACCAGTCAAGACCGCAGCTGTGGGGATTTCACTAAATTGCCTATGCACTGTCTGAGTTACTTGTTAAGATCCTTACTGTGATTAGATATAAAACTTCGAACCTCATGGCTGACTGGGGTCTTTCTGTGTGGAGTTTGCATGTTCTCTACAACATGCCTGTGTGGGTTTTTTCCCCACAGTCCAAAGATGTAGATTAGGTCAACTGGCTACTCTAAATTGCCCGTAAGTGTGAACAGTTGTTCATCTCTGTGTAGCCCTGCGATAGACTGGTGCCCTGTCCAGGGTAACCCATGTCTCTCTGCCAAGGTCAGCTCAGATGGGCTCCAGCTTCCCATGCAATCCTGACGGATTAGATGGAGGGGAAAATAGCAACTGGGTGTCATTTTATTTACCTGGCTTTTACATCCACTGCCCCATCTGTATAACATTATTCATGTTATACAGTAGTGTTGTAGTACTTGAGACCAGTCTCAAGACCACATTTTGAAGGTCTCAGTCTCGTTTCGGGATCGTTTGCATTTTTACTCAGTCTCGGACATAGAGGGCTCCGGATTTTATTTCAAGACCGGTCAAGACCACAACTGTGAGGATTTCACTAAATTGCCTGTGTATTGTCTGATTTATTTGTTAACATCTTTTGAAAATTTGAAATTTTCATTACTGTTAAATAAAATATCTCGCAAATAAACAAACTGGGCTCAAAGTTGGTCTTTATGTCTATCCTTTATAAAAAAAAAGCTGCATGTTGAATTTGTTCTTAACGATATAACCACTAAAGTGATGAAAATAGACGGGACTATTTTTTGTCAGGGAGGCCGTCGTAACTCCATCATGCATGATGTCATTTTCCACGAGCACAGCGGAGGTGTACAAATGCATGCTATACTAGACTATAGTATAATATTATGGTCTAGCGTGACTTCTCGGTCAATTTGTTTGTATTTCTCGACAAAAATTATGGCACTGCAGTATTAGCAAGGGAATAAAAATATAGTAGGGGCTAGTATATTGCCTGTTTCATCTCATCTCATCTCATTATCTCTAGCCGCTTTATCCTTCTACAGGGTCGCAGGCAAGCTGGAGCCTATCCCAGCTGACTACGGGCGAAAGGCGGGGTACACCCTGGACAAGTCGCCAGGTCATCACAGGGCTGACACATAGACACAGACAACCATTCACACTCACATTCACACCTGCGGTCAATTTAGAGTCACCAGTTAACCTAACCTGCATGTCTTTGGACTGTGGGGGAAACCGGAGCACCCGGAGGAAACCCACGCGGACACGGGGAGAACATGCAAACTCCACACAGAAAGGCCCTCGCCGGCCACGGGGCTCGAACCCGGACCTTCTTGCTGTGAGGCGACAGCGCTAACCACTACACCACCGTGCCGCCCATATTGCCTGTTTATTTAAAAAAAATTTTTATCTGCTTATCTTCCATCCGTTTGATGCGTGACATGGTATGCTGTCGTGCTGTCGGTGTTTTGTGGTGAAACAAAGTTGGGATCATGTCTGGCTTCATTTGTTGTTTCTGCCTCGTGTCTCGCTTCTTCCCAGTGATTTTTTTTCATACAAATCCTCCACAAAACAATCTCCTGTAAAATGCTCACTGCACAATTTGCTGCTTTTTCCAGGAGTAAAGTTTTCTTGCTTTACTTGATGAAGCCACTCGGCCAAATGTTTTGGATCCAGGATGGTATGAAGATGATGTGCAGAATCCTATGTCACACAACGCCACTCTTGTTTTCATCTCCTAATACATCTGTCCAATGTATCTGGCTAATCCAGTATGGCCGCACCCGGGGAAATGGCCCAACGGACTGATGTTACAGCTTTAACATGTTTTTTAAGCTAAAGTCTGCTTAATTTTTTCGTCTACAACATCTTGTATTAATGTATAATGATGCCATTTCATAACCCTGTAATTTCAAAATGTCCTGGTGTGGCAGCGGGGGCGTGGTCAAGCACCGGTCTGTGACAGGAGGGTGGAGTCAGGGAAGGTAAGTGGCAGAATCACTTCACCTGAGAGCAATTAACCTGTTTGTGTGTCTTCCCAGTGACCGCGCCCTATATGAGGAGGGAGAGCGAGAGCAGAGGAAAGCTCTCCCTGGAACCAGACGCCGAGTGTGTGGCTGTCCGTAGAAATACCTTGTAGTGGTTAGACTGAAAAGTTTGACAATAAAAAAACCGAGTTGCAAACCTGATCTCTCTCCTGCCGTCCTCTGTGCTCCACCCACACATAGGGAAAGCTACAGTGGTGCCGAAACCCGGGGACATGGAGCACCAACCCAGCAGCCCCATGGAATCCTCCCCGTTCACCGACCTGGTCCACGCCCTCGCCACGGCTCAGCAAAGCCAGCACCAGGCGCTCGTCACACTCCGAAAGGAACAAGAGCGGCGCTTCGATGCCCTGGTGCTGGCCCAGCAAGAAGATCGCAAGGCGTTCCGGCATCTCCTCGCGTCGGCGGGGTCCACCAGCGCTCCGGCCGCGGGCCCGTC
The DNA here is from genome assembly GCF_027579695.1 of Neoarius graeffei. NCBI lineage: Eukaryota > Metazoa > Chordata > Actinopteri > Siluriformes > Ariidae > Neoarius > Neoarius graeffei. Next base: position 14,808,697 of record NC_083583.1, on the reverse strand, counting down.
TCCCCTCACCTTAACTAAGATGGGCCCGCAGGACGACCCCGAGGCTTTCTTCACGTTGTTCGAGCAGGTCGCCGAAGCCTCGGGGTGGCCGATGGAGCAGCGCGCGGTGCGCCTCCTCCCCCTCCTGACGGGGGAGGCGCAGCTGGCTGCACTACAGCTCCCCGCCGATCGCCGGCTGGCCTACACCGACCTTCGCCGGGCTGTCCTTCAGCGCGTGGGGCGCACGCCGGAGCAGCAGCGCCAGCGCTTCCGCGCGCTGCGGATGGAGGAAGTCGGCAGCCCGTTCGCGTTCGGCCAGCAGCTCCGGGACGCCTGCTGGCGGTGGCTGAGGGCCGAAGATCGCGGCGCCGAGGGATTCGTCGATCAGGTGGTACTGGAGCAGTTCATCGCCCGCTTACCAGCAGGAACCGCGGAGTGGGTCCAGTGCCACCGCCCGGCGTCGCTGGATCAGGCAGTTGAGCTGGCGGAGGATCATCTGGCGGCTGTCTCGGCGGCAGGACAGCAGAGGACGACATCTTTTCTCTCCTCTTCTCTCTCTCTCTCTCCCCTCCTCCTGTGTCCCGTCCTCGCCCCATTCCCCCACCGCGGAGGCGGGGGCCGGCACCACCCCTGCCGGCCCGCCGCACCCACGGTGCCCTCCCGTTTCTCCCTTCTGTGTCTGTCTCTCCCCCAACTCAGGTGAGTGAGCCCCAGATCACCGGTGCAGAGGGGAAGCCCGGGCCGGTTTGCTGGCGCTGCGGGGAACCGGACCACCTTCAACAGCAGTGCACAGCAATGGAAGTGGGCGCGGTGGTTCGGATCCCCAACGCGCCAGAGGCCGCCCTCGATCGGGCCGGAGCGTATCGCATACCGGTGAGTATCCAAGGGGCTACATATCAGGCATTGGTGGATTCCGGTTGTAATCAGACCTCAATTCGCCAAAGCCTGGTTCAAAACGAGGCATTGGGGGGAGCACAAGGGGTGAAGGTGTTGTGTGTGCACGGGGATGTTCACCGCTACCCTTTGGTGTCGGTCCACATTATTTTCAGAGGGGAAAAATTTATAGTGAAGGCGGCGGTTAATCCTCGCCTTACCCACTCTTTAATTTTGGGGACTGATTGGCCGGGATTTCGGGGTTTAATGACGCGCCTAGTAGAGAGTGGGTCCTGCCAGTTGACAGGGGGAGGTCCCGGTGTCGTTTTGGCGGGAGCAGCTGTCGCAGAGCCGTCTACGTCATCTCCGCGTCAGGGTGAGGAGCCACCGGCTCCTCCTCTCTCTATTGGGGAATCCCTCGCGGATTTCCCATTAGAGCAGTCGCGAGACGAGACTCTGCGGCATGCGTTTGACCAAGTGAGAGTAATCGATGGTCAAACGCTCCCGCCGAACGCCACCCCGTCCTTCCCCTACTTCGCGATTATGAAGGATAGGTTATACCGAGTGACGCAGGACACTCAAACTAAAGAGCGAGTCACGCAGCTTTTGATTCCAAAGAGCCGCCGGGAATTGGTATTCCAGGCGGCTCACTTTAATCCCATGGCTGGACACTTAGGGCAGGATAAAACACTAGCCCGAATAATGGCCCGATTCTATTGGCCGGGGATTCGCAGCGATGTCCGTAGGTGGTGTACGGCATGCCGCGAATGCCAGTTAGTAAACCCAGCGGCCATTCCAAAAGCGCCATTGCGCCCTCTACCGTTAATCGAGACCCCGTTTGAAAGAACTGGGATGGATCTCGTCGGGCCATTAGATCGGTCAGCACGAGGGTACCGCTTTATATTAGTTCTGGTGGACTATGCAATGCGATACCCGGAAGCAGTGCCTCTGCGCAATATCTCAGCACGCAGTATTGCAGAGGCACTCTTCCGCGTCATCTCCCGAGTTGGAATCCCGAAAGAGATTCTGACTGATCAAGGCACTACGTTTATATCACGAACACTACGCGAACTGTATGGGTTATTGGGGATTAAGCCGATCCGCACCAGTGTATATCACCCACAAACGGACGGTTTAGTAGAACGGTTCAACCGCACCCTCAAAAATATCATTAAGAAATTCGTAAGTGAGGACGCGCGTAATTGGGATAAGTGGCTCGAACCCTTGCTGTTCTCAGTGCGAGAGGTCCCCCAAGCCTCCACGGGGTTCTCCCCGTTCGAATTATTATATGGGCGTAAGCCGCGCGGCATCCTGGACGTGCTGCGGGAAAATTGGGAGGAGGGACCTTCACAAAGTAAGAATGAAATTCAGTACGTTATGGACCTGCGCGCAAAACTCCACACGCTCACCCACCTAACTCAGGAGAATTTGCGGCAGGCCCAGGAACGGCAAGCCCGCCTGTACAACAAGGGTACGCGCCTTAGAGAGTTCACACTGGGAGATAAAGTACTCGTACTCTTGCCCACGTCGAGCTCCAAATTAATCGCCAAGTGGCAAGGACCCTTTGAGGTCACACGGCAAGTCGGGGACGTCGACTATGAGGTGAGGCGAACAGACAGGGGTGGGGCGCTACAGATTTACCACCTCAATCTGCTCAAACTCTGGAACGAGGAGGTCCCCGTGGCGTTGGTGTCGGTAGTTCTGGAGAAGGCGGAGCTGGGGCCGGAGGTTCAAAAAGGGAATTTGGCATCACGTACCTCTCCGGTCCCCTGTGGAGACCACCTCTCCCTGACCCAACTCACGGAGGTCGCCCAGTTGCAGGCCGAGTTTTCGGATGTGTTCTCGCCCCTGCCTGGTCGCACTAACCTCATAGAACACCACATAGAGACACCCCCGGGGGTGGTAGTGCGTAGCCGCCCTTATAGACTACCCGAACACAAAAAAAAAGGTGGTTCGGGAAGAACTTCAGGCCATGCTCGAAATGGGCATCGTCGAGGAGTCCCACAGCGACTGGAGCAGCCCGGTGGTCTTGGTTCCCAAGGCCGACGGCTCGGTCCGGTTCTGTGTGGACTATAGAAAAGTCAATGCGGTGTCTAAATTCGACGCGTACCCAATGCCTCGTATTGATGAGCTGCTCGATCGACTAGGCACGGCTCGCTTCTACTCGACACTGGATTTAACAAAGGGATATTGGCAGATCCCCTTGACTCCATTATCCCGGGAGAAAACGGCCTTTTCCACACCGTTCGGCTTACACCAGTTCGTCACACTTCCGTTTGGGCTGTTTGGGGCGCCCGCTACGTTTCAGCGGCTGATGGACCGGGTCCTCCGGCCCCACGCCACCTATGCGGCCGCCTACCTGGACGACATTATCGTTTATAGTAACGACTGGCAGCAGCACCTGCAACACCTGAGGGCCGTCCTTAGGTCGCTGAGACGGGCGGGACTCACTGCCAACCCAAAGAAGTGTGCGATTGGGCGGGTGGAAGTACGGTATCTGGGCTTCCACTTGGGCAACGGGCAGGTGCGTCCCCAAATTAATAAGACAGCAGCGATTGCGGCCTGCCCGAGGCCCAAGACCAAAAAGGGGGTGAGACAGTTCCTGGGGCTGGCTGGCTACTATCGTAGGTTTATACCTAATTATTCGGACGTCACCAGCCCGCTGACTGACCTCACTAAAAAGGGGGCGCCAGATCCGGTCCAGTGGACTGAGCAGTGCCAGCGGGCTTTCTCGGAGGTAAAGGCTGCACTGTGTGGGGGGCCACTTTTACACTCCCCTGACTTCTCTCTCCCTTTTACGTTACAGACGGATGCGTCGGACAGAGGGCTGGGGGCCGTTTTGTCCCAGCAGGTGGAGGGGGAGGATCGCCCGGTCCTATACATTAGCCGGAAGCTGTCAGTGCGTGAGGGGCGCTACAGCACGATTGAGAAGGAGTGCCTGGCGATCAAATGGGCGGTCCTCGCCCTCCGGTACTACCTGCTGGGGCGCCCTTTCACCCTCTGTTCGGACCACGCGCCCCTCCAGTGGCTCCACCGCATGAAAGATGCCAACGCGTGGATCACCTGTTGGTATCTGGCGCTCCAACCCTTTAATTTCAAGGTGGTCCACAGGCCGGGGGCGCAGATGGTCGTGGCGGACTTCCTCTCCCGTCAAGGGGGGGGGGGGGGGGGTCGGCTGCAGGCCGGACGGCTGCCCGGCCTGAGTCGGGCGGTGGGGGTATGTGGCAGCGGGGGCGTGGTCAAGCACCGGTCTGTGACAGGAGGGCGGAGTCAGGGAAGGTAAGTGGCAGAATCACTTCACCTGAGAGCAATTAACCTGTTTGTGTGTCTTCCCAGTGACCGCGCCCTATATGAGGAGGGAGAGCGAGAGCAGAGGAAAGCTCTCCCTGGAACCAGACGCCGAGTGTGTGGCTGTCCGTAGAAATACCTTGTAGTGGTTAGACTGAAAAGTTTGACAATAAAAAAACCGAGTTGCAAACCTGATCTCTCTCCTGCCGTCCTCTGTGCTCCACCCACACATAGGGAAAGCTACACCTGGTTAATCACTTTAATGGCTGTCACCCCTCAAAGGCCTTGGTCTTGGTCAAAGCCTTGGTCTTGACTTAGTCCCAATCCCTCAAAGTCTTGATCTTGTCTCGGTCTTGATATACTCTGATCTTGGTCATGACTTGATCTCGGTTTAGGTGGTCTTAACTACAACACTAATAATAGGTAACTTCCTACCTAGTGTCCTCATTACAATTTCCCCTTCTGAGCTCTGCTCTGATGTTTTATTTTGTTTTGGGTTGAGTCTATGTGCTTTGGGTTACCTGATGTGTGCACCTGTTCTATGTTCATCTCTTCATTACATTGACTTGATATACACTTATGTTCCTTTCTCTCATTGCCACATAAATATGCATGGCCAAGCATTGTTCTTTGAGTCCGTGCTTCCTAGTTTTTACCTTACTTGTGTTTTCATTTTTGACCTGCTTCTGATTTGATTCCAGATACAAATTATAAAGATTCTTAGGTTAACGCGAATAAACAGCATGCTGACTATACACACTTGCATCCTGCACATTCCAGAACTTCTCTCCAAACATACATTAATACACCGCTATTAAACTTGGATAAACTTGTATTGTACTTGTGCTGCACCCTCACACCTCTATTTTCATTAAAGTTTTTATATATACAACAAAAGTTGATCTTAAGCCCTCTTGGCATTTCACACTTACTGAATCTAAAAAAATACCTTGACATTTTGTAATGATTAGTGTTAACATGGCCTTTTGGTTGTGAAAATATCACATTTCTGCTGTGACGGTATTATGAATGTGCACACCTTTGGATTTTCAGGATCACTAAGTGATGAGAAAGCTGCTTCACAGTGCATGATTGTGACGATGGTGCAGATTTCACTCACCGAGGGAGATCTTCTCGCCTGAATCCGCAGGCAGGAGAAAGACGAGCAGAGCCAGTGTGGAGATGAGGACACATGGGATGAGCAGGTTTAGACCATAATACAGTGTCCGTCTGCGCATCACTATTGTGAATGTCACATCTGGATAAGGTTCTTCACAGCATTCGTAGAACTTTTCATTCCTGTGGCCTAGAACCTCTGAACAACAGTATGGAAACATGAGTTAACAGGAATATTTTGGGAAAAAAAAAATCTTACAGATGGGAAACGAATGGAAAAACCAAGCTCTGGGGGAATTTTGCTGGCACCACTTGTCCCCTTAAAGAGAAAAGTCACTGGAAATTGATACAAAGTTAGTCTGATTGATCACCTTTATCCTCTGATGAAACCATTACTACCCTGATGGGTGTGGCCTCTTTCAGGATGACCCCATCCACAGGGAACAAGAGCTTACTGGAGCAACAAGGCTAAATAATGTTCCCCCTAGTGGTTAGTGTGTCTGCTTCTCAACCAGGAGATCGCAAGTTCTACTCACAGTTGGGTCATATCAAAGACCATTATCAAAATGGTATCTTCTGCCATCTGGCGAGGCACACTGCAATACAGATGTGAGTAGGGAGTCAAACTCTTATATTTACCAGAGGGATAGCCCCCCACTGTAACCCTAGCTATATAATAGGTGAGAGGCCGAGGGCGACTGAAATGATCAGTGCCACCCAATGCGCCTCAAGGGTCTGGTTAGTACTGGGACAGGAGACTTCCTGGTAAGATCAAGTCCTGGCACAAGAAGGGACTTTGCTAAGTTTGGTATCATTCCACTCCTAAGGCACCTGTTCAAAGAATGATAATAAAGTTTCACTTAAACTTAATTATAGACTCCATTCCATCCATCCATAATCGCTTATCCTGTGCAGGGTTGTGGGCAAGCTGGAGACTACTCCAGCTGACTATGGGTGAGAGGCGGGGTACACCTTGGACAAATCGCCAGGTCATTGCAGGACTGACACACAGAGACAAGCAACCATTCACACTCACACCTACGGTCAATTTAGAGCCACCAATTAGCCTAACCTGCATGTCTTTGGACTGTGGGGGAAACCGGAGCACCCGGAGGAAACCCACGCAGACACGAGGAGAACATGCAAACTCCACACAGAAGGCCCCCATCGGCCACTGGGCTTGAACTCAGAACCTTCTTACTGTGAGGCAACAGTGCTAACCACTACACCACCATGCCGCCCTAAATATAGACTCTTTCTGTATTTTTCCCTGTGACACTGGTTAATTGGTAAAAAGTTAATTAACTGACCAGATGCCTTGACTGAAAGTAATTGAATGAGCCTAATGAGATCTAATACCACAGGCTGGCCTAGTGGTTAGTGTGCCCACCTCTTGATCGGGAGGTTGCAAGTTCTACTTGCAGTCGGGACCATCATAAAAATGGTACCTACTGCTGTCTGGTAAGGCATGCTGCAATACAGATGCCAGTGGGGAGTCAAGCTCCCACGGTTACCAGAGGGCCAGTCCCCCACTGTAACCTTAGTTGTATAGGCGAGAGATTGAGGGCTATAGTAGTGGAGATCGGCACTGCCCAATATGCCTTAAGGGCCTGGTTAGTCCTGGGACGGGAGGGACTTTGATTTTGAATGAGCTCTAATACACTGCTCTGGTCTTTTTTTGTCCCACAAGCTTCAGATCTGACTGCATTTCCCATAAGCATGCTCCTGTGACTTTTTAATCAAATCCATAGTGGGGGTTAAATCGCAAGCAAGTAGTAACAAACAAGGATCAACTCTAATTCATGTCAGGTGGCAGATATGGACACATGCAAGTACTCTATATTTTACTGAGGAAGCATGAAACAATCCAAAAATATTAGACAGAGACAAAATTGAAAAACAGGCAATGGTCAGGCGATTTGCAAGCAACAAGAACAGGACAAGGCAAAAATCAGAATCAATAATACAGAACTAGATTTAAAAAACAACAACAGAGACTATAACAGCAAGAACGGCTTGGTAAGGACTGATAAGGAACACAGAGTGTATACTTTGCAGTTGGTGAGTGCTCTGAAAGTCCTTACATAATGTGGGTATGATCCGTAATCAGGTAAGAAGGACCGTGTGTGACAAGAGTTGGATTCCGGCATGGACATGACGGTTCAAAACACAGGAAAATAGGTTTGCCAAGGGTCAAACCCAGGAAAGATTACTCATGAAATGAAGAAAACAAGGTTTAGAAACATATCAATACAATCAACAAGACTTTTCAGTCAGTACAGAACTAAGAACAAGTAGATAACTGACCAATGACGTGACAGGGGCGGAGACAGAACCAAAACAAGTGCACATGGCATAAACGCAATACAAAACAAACAGTTCTAGTGTAGATGTTAGACCTACAGTATAAATCATCTTTACGCTTGACGTCATTGCTCTCATGTCATTATTTTCTCAAATAAACAATAATATATATGGAAGATATAATTTATATTGTTACATATGTAGTCAAATATAAACAGATCATGACTGCTTATTGTAGATCAGGACATACATTCACTGGCCACTTTAATAGGAACTTGTTCATGATTCTAAGATTCCTGTTCTTGGCTGCAGGAGTGGAACCCAATGTGGTCTTCTGCTGTTGCATGATGAGATGCTTTTCTGCTCACCATGGCTGTAAAGAGTTGCTATGAGTTACTATATCCTTCCTGGAAAAAAGCTCGAACCAATGTGTCCATTTTCCTCTGACCTCTCTTCTCAACACGGCGTTTGTTTCCACCCACAGAACTGTCACCCACTCACTCAGTGTTTTTTGTTTTTTGTACCATTCTGTGTAAACTCTAGAGACTGTTGTTTGTGTGTGAAAATCCCAGGAGATCAGCAGTTTCTGAAATACTCAAACCAGTCCATCTGGCTCAAACCAACACCCATGCCAACGTGAAAGAAAGTCACACTTTGAGATCACAATTTTTCCAACATTAATTAGCTGAAGCTCTTGATTTGTATCTGTATGATTTGATGAATTGTGTTGCTGTCAAGGGATTGGCTGATTAGAGAACTGCTTAAAACAGTTGTAGGTGTATGGGTGCTCAGAATAAAGTGGCCGGTGAGTGTACATTTATTTTTGCTGACACAGACTTATCAACTTACCTACAAGGTCCCATTCTCCATTGGCTATATAGCCTGTGATGTCAGCCTCAGTCATCTGCAGGTCCAGAGACCAGCCAGCATACGTCCATGAGCCGAACTTCAGGTCACACCTCTGAACATCGAAGGGAAACCAGCGCACGTCAATGTGGCACGTGCTCTTAAAGATACCTGTGAGCATGGATGCAAGGTAACTGCAGAAAATCTCTGATTTAACAAAAGACCACATAATCTCTTGTTAGGAAAGCAATCTGAAAGCTGACCCAAAAAGATGCAACCAATTAAATATTGATTTGTAAAGAATTATTCTCTCTCATCTCCTCTAGCCACTTTATCCTGTTCTACAGGGTCACAGGCAAGCTGGAGCCTATCCCAAATGACTACGGGCGAAAGGCAGGGTACACCCTGGACAAGTCACCAGGTCATCACAGGGCTGACACATAGACACAGACAACCATTCACACTCACATTCACACCTACGGTCAATTTAGAGTCACCAGTTAACCTAACCTGCATGTCTTTGGACTGTGGGGGAAACCGGAGCACCCGGAGGAAACCCACGCTGACACGAGGAGAACATGCAAACTCCACACAGAAAGGCCCTCGCCGGCCACGGGGCTCGAACCTGGACCTTCTTGCTGTGAGGCGACAGCGCTAACCACTACACCACTGTGCCACCCCAATTATTCTTTCTTTGTGCATAAATTTCATATAAATTGTGAAGCTGTGGTTTAATTATCACAGCGTTCAGGTCCAAATAAAAAACTAAATTTAAAATATTACATTTAATTTAGGGCGGCACAATGGTGTAGTGGTTAGAGCTGTCGCCTCACAGCAAGAAGGTCCGGGTTTGAGCCCCGTGGCCGGCGAGGGCCTTTCTGCGTGGAGTTTGTATGTTGTCCACGTGGGTTTCCTCCGGGTGCTCCGGTTTCCCCCAAAGACATGCAGGTTAGGTTAACTAGTGACTCTAAATTGACTGTAGGTGTGAATGGTTGTCTGTGTCTATGTGTCAGTCCTGTGATGACCTGGCGACTTGTCCAGGGTGTACCCCGCCTTTCGCCCGTAGTCAGCTGGGATAGGCTCCAGCTTGCCTGTAACCCTGTAGGACAGGATAAAGCGGCTACAGATAATGAGATGAGAGACATTTAAGTTTTATAATTTAATTGTAATAACCTAATAAAATTTCAAATCAGCAATGATATTTCAATATTGCCATACAACAGATCTGGATGGCAAAGTTTGTTTGTTGGAAGCTCCTATTTACATTTTTTCTAGCCCTGAAATTAGCTCCGCCCTTCTTCTTTTTTTGCATGTATACATTGCAGAAAAGAAGGCGTGGTGGGTTGGCGTGAAGGGATAGTGGCTTGTTGATATTTTAATCAATGCAATTTCAATGCACCTCACAGACTCAAAGATACAAATCGGCCCTTTAAATGCAAATTTATTATTAAGTAATTTATTAATAAGTAAATATGAGTTAATATACTGTATAATATAGTGAATGGTTTATTAGGAGAGGAAAATAAATGATGATTCAGTTTACAAAAGTGCAGCGATCACCAGGGGATTTACAGAGAAGAGAAATATCACAAACATGAATTAAACCAGAGCATAGATGGTCGTAAATTTAATTTATTGATGATGGGAAACGCAAAAACAAATAAATCCTACCTCGCACAGACTCCAATCTCTTTCTGTTTTAAAACAGGGACCTCTGAAAAAGTCCATATATTTACATCCACGTAAAGGTCATCCATTTGGTATCAGATAATTAAAAAAGTAACTCATTTCTTGGACATTAATTCTCACACGTATTGATTTATGTACAGTCTCTTCAGGAGAGAAGCTTGGTGCAAGAAGCATGGAATTGCAAAGTGAGGGAGCAGACAGGTCTGCTCTTACATCGAGTGATTTAGTAATGTCATGATCCATCAGGGACCTGCAGAGTTGTGTGACAGATCAACGCTGATATGTCCTGCTACAGATACAGCTTGTCAGATTCCACAAACGTATAATTTAGTGCCGTGATTTCACGCTAATCTGCAATCTGGGCATTGCAGCCGATTTCTCACACCTCATAACTTTCCATATTGTAGAACTGATGAATAATAATAGGTAAATAAAGCTTTTTATTCTATTCACATTCACCAGATATGAGCAATCGCATGCTCTGATTGGCTACTCTACTGCTAGGATATCAGCTCATATACCATGAGTAGAGAAAAACAAATGCAGCACATCAAGTCAGCTATATCACTTTGCTATCAAGTATTTAAAAAAAAAAACAGAAATAGCTAAAAGAATATAGTTGTGTGTCGTCCCCCCCCCCCCCCCCCCCCATATCTCCTGTTCCACACTCCAGCCCAGTTGGTGGCGGAAATGCACCTTTAAGTTGATTTGCCAACTGCCAAAAAAAAAACCTAAAAAAGAAGAAGAAAATGGTGGAGCGTGTTGCTGAACCAACTGAGGACGAAATAAAAACTACTCGAAAACAAAACCCCCCAAAATACAAAAAAAGCAACAAAATATCGAATAAAAGTATTTGATGGTAAGAACATATCTTTTTTATTTTTCAAGACTTATTATAGCATTTTTCACAAATTGCTCCTGTCATTTCGCCGGTTTGTTTACATTCTAAGCGGAAATTATTTTGGCAGACATTTTGAACCAAGTTTTTATTTATCGAATTTGCAAAAAATAAAAATGCTCTGTTTCTCAAAATCCAGTGAATGTGGATAGAACAATCTCGTCGTACATGGCTTAAAGCCAACTCGGTGCTACGCGCCTCGTCGGCTATCAGCTCATGTACGACTCGATTTCATGGAATAACTGTTAAATAGTACCTGGTGGTAAGTATTGGCAGGCGCCATTAGAGCTGATGAGAACGTTGGTGTGAAAGGTGGCATCAAATCGCTCATCAGCACTGTAGAAAACACAAAGTGTGTGTTATTAGCACACGAGGACAGTAATGCCTAGTTGTGATATTAGACGAGAAGCTAACTTCTAGTAACATCTATCAATAGATCAACAACTATTAGGATTGTGTCATGTATTACAGTATATCATGATGACATAACAGTAGTGCACGCTATCATGCACACTTAAAGACAAAGATTCAGCTGTATTCATGACTGCTATGTTAATTTTTTCCACCCAAAACTGTCAATGACCTAAATCAACCATGCCCTTTTATTTATCGTTAAATGTTTCCTATAAAACGCATTCATCATATCCTCCTGACTACCAGGGGGAAAAAAGTTTTTAAATCTCTATTTTTTTTTAACTTCCCCAATTGTTTGAAAGGGAATGAGGACATTGACAAGAGTTTTTATGAAAAAAAAGTTTCTATTTTTAAGATATAACATGTCCTATACAGTGGACATCGGAACGTCATACATGTGAAATAGTATGATAATCACAATCTGTAAATGAAAAAACAATTCCACTTACAAATGCGTCACACTTCTATACATGATTGAGACATCGAACATCAGGGTTTTTTTTGTTTATATTGTGATCTTTGATGTATTTCTGATTGATTCATGGGGTATGATATTTCAAAAAGCAATTCCCCTTCTTTGAGACACAAAGGAATACCTTGCACTTGGTGCACATCACATAGGTTTTACTTTTGCAACCAGATCTGCGACACCTTGATGCATGTGTTTCATCTACCATCTCCGGGAGATGGATGGCCCCATAGTATCTCAGAGCTGCATTTGGCTGTGGTTTCCACTTTTGACGTGGGGGAGTGTAGTCATCCTCACTGTCACTTGCAACTCCTGCTTGGGCCCGAGTAATCAACTGCTCACCAAGGAACATTTTGAATTCAAGAAACTTCAGTGCTTTCTTTCCCAGAATCTGGCAATCAGTTTTGTACTGAAGCCATGCATTGGTGATTGCCAGATCAAAAAAGTGGAAAATTGCACGCACTGTCCATTTCCGACTGCAAGTGGCCATCCTGTAGAAGCTTAGCATCCTGTCAGCCAAGTCCACGCCACCCATATTAGTGTTGTATTCAGCAAATGCCTGTGGCCTTGACACCTGGACAAACCTTTTGCCTTTCTTAGACCATCTCCTGCGTGTGTCCTCCGGCTCGATGCCATAGGCAGTTGATGCCATGGCCACTGGCTTGTTATCCATCCACTTTAAGACAGCGACTTCAGGAGGACTTCGTCTGACCACCATCTCTGATGCCCCTCTTCCTTTCTTTGTGAAGGGCCTGTCCGCTATGATGTTGCAATCATTTGGAACTCTGTTCTTCATGAGAGTTCCAGTACCGGTCAACCCTTTTGCATGCAAGATTTCCAGGAGGTTCACGCTTGTAAAGAACCTGTCAAAGAAGAGGTGCGTTCCTTGGGGAACAGATTCTGCCAAGTGAAGGACAGCTTGTTCTCTAATGCCCTGTTCTTCTGTGACTCTAAAGGTGGTTTTGCCTTGGTAGACCACAAAGTCTAGGATCAGACCATTTGGTGTTTCCAAGACAAACACCTTGAATCCAGTCGGGTATGGTTTGCCTGGTACATACTGGCGAACTGGGCAGCGACCCGTAAATGGAACCATTCACACTCACACCTACGGTCAATTTAGAGTCACCAGTTAACCTAACCTGCATGTCTTTGGACTGTGGGGGAAACCGGAGCACCCGGAGGAAACCCACGCGGACACGGGGAGAACATGCAAACTCCACACAGAAAGGCCCTCGCCAGCCATGGGGCTCGAACCCGAACCTTCTTGCTGTGAGGCGACAGCGCTAACCACTACACCACCGTGCCGCCTAAGTGAAAAATGCTTTCTGTAAATTGTAATGTATTTGTATGAAAATATAAAGTCAATGTGTACATTGTAGTCTTGCTCCATAGTGGACGACGGCTGGACGAAGATGAGGAGCATCCGGCATCTTCTTGCTCCTCTGCCTGTACTTGCCCTGCTTCACCTTCATCCTCAGAGCTGTCTGAATCCTCTGCCTCTGCTTCACCTTCAAACACCCCACCTTGCTCTTCCTCATCAGACAACTCAAAATCTGAGTTTCCCTCAACAATTTGCAGTAAAATCTTCTCTGCCTCTGATAGTGACTCCCTGCCTTCTGATTTGCAAAAAATACAGAACAAAATAGAAAAAGCAACTACAAATGTCCACTACGGAGGACATTTCTTAAAAGGGGAAAATATTGTGGTAAAACATGTTACATTAACTCATAAATTGATTTAATGTGTTCTTAAGAGGTTCATGTAAAACATAACGCCAATATTTGAAGACAACATTTGTTAAGTTTAAAGTATTATGCATGCACTTTTCCTTTGACTGTAAAATGCCTTTGTGGTGAGGGAAGCCATTTTCTTTGCAGAGGAAAAGGAAGTTCCCAAAACCCCACCCCTACAAATGAGGTATCATTTAAAAGTTCTAAATGTCCTCTTTAAGGCACAGTAGGAATTAGCTCAGTACTATGTAAGGGGTGGGAGATATTCAGGTTTACAAATGTCCTCCAGAGAGAACAAATTTGAACTGCTGGGAGTCAGGAGGATATGGAAAAATATTGAGGGAAATATCAAGGTCAACTGAACTGTTAGGACTTAAGACTGATTTGGCCTCTAGTGGCCGCTATTGTGCCTCTGTGGTTTTCTTTTCTTTTTTTTGGTGGTCATGTGATCAATTTGTCCCTGTATTTATACTGGCTCTGTTGTGTTTGCCTTCACTGAGTCTTTGGGATTTGCTGGTGAGTGAAACCTTTGCTTTGCCGTTCAAAAGGTTTGCCCTTGTGATGGAATTTTTCCCTTTTTGGACTTGGTTGTATTTTACCTTTTTGCCTCTGTGCTCTTGGACTATTTTTGGTAACCTTTGCTTTTTGCCGTTCAAAAGTTTTGTGCATTTTGAAGCCTCTCTGCCCTTGTGTTTTGAATTTTTTCCTTTTTGGACTTGGTTGTATTTTACCTTTTTGCCTCTGTGCTCTTGGACTATTTTTGGTTGTTTTCTGGATCTAAGTTGTTGGATATTTTTAAGTTTGCTTTTCTCTTACCTTCTGAGCATTCCAGAGTTTGTTAAATTTTTTGAAGAATACTATCCCATTGCACTTGAGTCCCCTCATTAGCTCACTGAGCTGGTAAATTGCCTACCACTCCAGCGACCTGGGTTCAATTCCTGACCCTGGTGTGACTGAGATTCAGTCATGATGGACTCAGCAGAGGCCTCTCATCCTGTGTCAGAGTTTGACAAGTTAATGGTGGACATTGCAAGTTTTGGATCTACCATGGAAACACATGGACAGGCGCTCATTAACCTACAAAAGATTCTGGCTTGTCATGGTTCTAGGCTGCGGCGGATTGGCCTGGCTCTTCGGCAGCTGACTGCTCCGGCTCCCACGGCTCAACTGCTGCTGTACCAGCTCCCTCGGATCTACTTCGTCTGCCGTCACACAGCAATGAACCCTGGCTCCACAGAGATGTGACGGCAAGCAGGGTGAGTGCTGTGGTTTTCTGACCCAATGTCAACTCACGTTTGAGCTTCAGCCAGCCTCCTATCCCACTGACAGATCCAAGATTGCATATGTAATGACACTGCTAATTGAGAGCCCGAGCATGGGCAACATCCGTCTGGCAGAGGCAGGGTCCAGAGTGTTCAGACTTCAAGATGTTTTCTGAAGACATGCTAAGAGTCTTTGACCAATCAGTCGCCAGTCAAGATGCAGCAAAACGGCTTATGTCTATCCAACAGGGCAGGGGCAGTGTAGCAGATTATGCTATTTCGTTCTGGACCCTTGCAGTGGTGAGCAGGTGGAATGAGCCTGCCCTGGTCTCAGCTTTTCACCATGGCCTGTCTGACTCCATGAAAGATGGACTGGCCTCTGTGGGGTGCCCTGACGATCTGGAGTCCCTGATATCACATGCCATACGCCTTGATAACCAGATCAGGGAGCGTCACCGGGACCAGGTCCCTTCCCAGTGATCTCCTGATGCTCCTGGTCCACCCTGGAACCCTGCTTCACCAGCCTTGGATTCCTCAGGGCCGACGCACACTGGTTGTGCCCGCTTGTCTGCTGCCGAGAGGAAGCACTGAAGGAGGGAAAGGTGCTGCATCTACTGTGGAAAACCAGGCCACTTTCGAGCATCCTATCCTGAGCTCTTGGGAAAAGAGCAAGCCCGTCCAGCCGAGGGAGGGTTGTGACGGGAGCCACTCTGTCTCCTGAGTTTCCTGGCCAAGGAGTCTTCCTTCCTATTTCCATCTCCTGGGCTGATTCCGTTCATTCTTGTCAGGCCCTGGTGGACTTTGGGGTGGCTGGGAATTTCATGGACATTAACTTTGCCCTTAAATTCAATGTTCCTCTTGTTCCTCTTAAGGTTCCCTTCTCTGTGTCTGCTCTAGATGGCCAAGCTTTGGGAAATGGCAAAGTCACTCAAGTAACCACCCTTGTTCGTCTCCAGTCAGAAGCACACCGGGAAGAGATCCTTGTACCTCATTCATTCACCCAAGTTTCCAGTGATCCTGGGCACACCTTGGCTTAACCATCACAATCCTCACATAGATTGGGTGACCGGCCGTATCCTAGAATGGGGCCCAACATACCATGCCACCTGTCTTTTTTCCAGGCCTCCTGTGTTGCCTGCTGAGTCTCTAGATCCTGCTGAGTTGTCCCAAGTTCCTGCTGAGTATTAGGGTCTAAAGGAGGTTTTCAGTAAAAGTAGGGCTACTTCACTTCCCTCACATAGGCACTATGATTGTGTCATTGACCTGCTCCCAGGCACTACTCTTCCTCGTGGGCGGATCTTCTCACTCTCTATGCCAGAACGCAAGGCCATGGATGATTACATTAAGGATGCCTTGGCTTCTGGATTCATTCGGCCGTCTACTTCACCTGCTGGTGCTGGATTTTTCTTTGTCAGCAAGAAGGATGGAGGATTGAGACCTTGTATTGACTACTGGGGGTTGAATAAGATAACCGTCCGAAATCGTTATCCACTTCCACTGATGTCTACTGCTTTTGACTTGCTCCAGGGGGCCACTGTTTTTACTAAGTTGGACTTGCGTAATGCTTACCACCTCATTCGCATAAGGCAGGGCAATGAATAGAAAACCGCCTTCAACACTCCTTCAGGGCACTATGAGTACCAGGTGATGCCCTTTGGGCTAACTAACGCACCCACTGTTTTCCAAGCCCTTATCAATGACGTTTTTAAGGACATGATTAACCACTTTGTTTTTGTCTATCTGGATGATATTCTTATTTTCTCCAAGACGCTGCAGGAACACCGACACCATGTGCGGAGAGTTCTCCAGAGGCTGTTAAAGAATCACTTATACGTCAAGTCTCAGAAGTGCGAATTTCATGTCCCAGAGGCCTCATTTCTTGGTTTTATTTTGAGGGAAGGGCAAATTCAGATGGATCCAGCTAAGACCAAGGCTGTGCAGGACTGGCCTGTTCCTAAGTCAGTAAAGGAGGTCCAACAATTCTTAGGGTTTGCGAACTTTTACCGCAAATTTATTTGGAATTTTAGCTCGGTGGCTGCACCCATCTCCACTCTCACCAAGGGGACAGGAGCGCCGTTCATCTGGACTTCCAAGGCAGAGGAAGCTTTTAAAGACCTCAAGCTCTGTTTCTCCACTGCACCTGTGTTGGTCCTCCCTGACCCTTCACAGCCTTTTGTTGTCGAAGTGGACACTTCCGATGTTGGTGTAGGGGCAGTTCTGTCTCAACGGTCTAATGGCAGATTGCACCCTTGTGCCTACTTTTCGCACCACCTTGGCCCCACTGAGTCCCGGTATGATATTGGAGATCGGGAACTGTTAGCCATTAAGATGGCACTTGAGGAATGGAGACACTGGTTGGAGGGGGCCCTGCATCTGTTTCTGGTCTGGACGGATCACAAGAACCTAGAGTACCTCCAGCAAGCTAAACGTCTTAACCCTCGCCAGGCACGGTGGGCCCTGTTCTTCAGCCGGTTTGATTTCACCCTGTCATATCGCCCTGGGTCTAAGAACAAAAAAACCTGATGCCCTGTCTAGGCAGTTCTCTGCTGGAAGGGAGACCGAGATCAGTACGGTGGTTCCTGCTTCTCGGATTGTCGCTCCTGTCCGCTGGGGTGTTGAAGCAGCAGTCAGGCGTGCTCAGCGTCAAGAACCAGATCCTGGATCAGGTCCTCCAGGACTTTTGTATGTGCCTAGTCAAGTGCAGGCCAAAGTACTCCAGTGGGGGCCCTCTTCCAATCTCACTGCTCACCCTGGGTCTCGGAGAACCCTAGAATTCCTGCGGAGACGCTTCTGGTGGCCCGGCATGGAGGAGGTGGTGAAGTCCTTTGTTAGTGCCTGTTCTGTGTGCACCCGAAGTAAGAACCCACACCAGTCTCCTCAAGGTCTGCTACATCCCCTCGCCATCCCGAGGCACCCCTGGTCCCATGTGTCTGCAGACTTTGTCACAGGCCTCCCTGAGTCTGAAGGTAACAGTTATTTTAGTTGTGGTTGACAGGTTCTCTAAGGCCTGTCGATTTATCCCTTTGCAAAAACTTCCCTCTGCTCTTGAGATTGCCAAACTAATATTCGATCATGGTTTTCCGAGTGTTTGGGCTTCCCCAGGACATTGTGTCAGACCGAGGGCCCCAGTTTTCCTCCCGGGTGTGGCGGACATTCTGCAGACTCCTTGGTGCCACCGCCAGTCTTTCCTCCAGCTTCCACCCCAGTCCAACAGGCAGACGGAGAGGCTCAACCAAGACCTTGAGGCCACCCTGAGGAGTTTGGCAATGGACAACCCATCATTGTGGAGTTCCTGGCTGCCGTGGGCAGAATACGCCCACAACACCCTCCAGTCTTCTGCAACCAACATGTCCCCTTTCCAGTGCCAATTTGGCTTCAAGCCACCTCTTTTTCCGGAACAAGAGGAAGATGCTGGGGTTCCCTCGGGCCATCATTTCATGAGGCGCTGCCGGAGGACCTGGAACAAGGCCCGCAAGGTGCTGCTGCAGACTTCCAAATCCTACCAGTCTCAGGCCAACCGTCACAGGAGGCCAGCGCAACGTTTTCTCCCTGCCCAAAGGGTTTGGCTGTCCTCCAAAGATCTTCCCCTGCGGGTCGAGTGCCGCAAGCTTGCCCCTCGTTATGTGGGTCCTTTTAAGGTGGTCCGCAAGGTCAACCCAGTTGCCTACCAGCTCCAGTTGCCCCGGTCCCTTAGAATTAACCCCACTTTCCATGTCTCCCTGTTGCGCCCTGTGCTATCATCACCACATGCCCCTGCCCCCAAAGCTCCCCCTCCTCCTCAAATCATTAATGGAGAGCCTGTCTTTACCATCCGTCATCTGCTGGACTCCCGCCGAGTGCGGGGTGGAGTTCAGTACTTGGTAGACTGGGAGGGCTATGGCCCTGAGGAATGCTCTTGGGTTCCAGCTCGGGACATTATGGACAAAAATCTTTTGTAGGGAGTTCCAGCGCAAACATCCTCTTGGCCCAAGGAACGTCCGGAGACATTCTTAGGGAGGGGGTCCTGTTAGGACTTAAGACCGATGTGGCCGCTATTGTGCCTCTGTGGTTCCCCCCCCCCTTTGGTGGTCATGTGATCAATTTGTACCTGTATTTATACTGGCTCTGTTTGTCTTCACTGAGTCTTTGGGATTTGCTGGTGAGTGAAACATTTGCTTTGCCATTCAAAAGTTCTGCCCTTGTGTTGGAATTTTTCCTTTTTGGACTTGGTTGTATTTTACCTTTTGGCCCCTGTGCTCTTGGACTTTTTTGGTAACCTTTGCTTTTTGCCGTTCAAAAGTTTTGTGCATTTCGAAGCCTCTCTGCCCTTGTGTTTGAATTTTTTTCCTTTTTGGACTTGGTTGTATTTTACCTTTTTTGCCTCTGTGCTCTTGGACTATTTTTGGTTGTTTTCTGGATCTAAGTTGTTGAATATTTTTAAGTTTGCTTTTCTCCTACCTTCTGAGCATTCCAGAGTTTGTTAATACATTTTTTGAAGAATACTATCCCTCTGCACTTGAGTCCCCTCATTAGCTGACTGAGCTGGTAAATTGCCTACCACTCCAGTGATCTGGGTTCAATCCCTGGTGTGATATGAACTTATTCCTGAAGATAAAATGTATGTTTAGTTTGTTCTCTAACAGAATATGTGCTACATTGTACTGCTGAAATTGTAAAATTGTATTGCAGCCAGCCACTAGAGGGCCTCAAACACATTATTATACCTTTATTTTTTCACCTGTTATGATGTCCACTGATATACATTACTGTGCAAAAGTCTTAGCCCCCCTTTTTCCATCCAAACTTTGTTACAGATTTCTATTTTATAACTTCTACATTGAGTCAGTACAAAAACATTTATTCCAAATTTTCAAGCACAAAATTAAATGTTACAGGGGGGGGAAAAAAGTTTGTATCTGAGCAGTATATCACATAAGAGCACTTTTCAGATTAAAAAGAAAACATAATGAAGGCTATTAGGTTTTGGTGCAAAATGAAGAAACGAGTGTGATGGTCAAAGTGTCCAGAAGAACTGTGGCTGGTTCTGGAAGATGCTCAGTAAAACCTACAGCTCATTTCCTGATCAAACTGCACTCACTGGACCTGAGACTATTTTTTTTTTTTTTTTTCATTTTATTATAGCTGCTTACTGTTTATAGTTTTTTTTTTTTGTTGTTTTTTTTTTGTAGTGTTGAAACATTTATTTTTAAGCCATTTTTGGTCGACATTTCTTTATATGTGCCTAAGAATTTTCCACAGTACTGTAGATCGTCATTGCTTGAACCGCACCATGCATTGCTCTCATTTTGTTTCGGGTTGATTATGTGCTTTTGTTAACATTTGCTGTTTTGGTTTTCCTGTCTTGTCATTGGTCGCTTACCTACGGTGTGCACCTGTTCTGTGTTCAGATTAGTTCATCTTTATTATGTTGCACCATGTTCCTTCGTCTTGTTGTGAAGTTTCATTCATTTTAAATGTATTTGTTAATTATAAATGCGACAATGACTTTGTTTTGGAAAAAAAAATCTTTTTGGAATTATACCTCTTGGTAAATAATTTGTAAAATTAACAAATTTTTAAAAACACTTCCCCTGACACTTTTACCCTTTAGTTATTTTCAGTTATTGGAAATAAAACACTTTAACATTTGGTCACATTTTATCCATAAAATTATTTTTCTCTCCAAGACGATGTAGCAGTAAAAACAGAACCAAAACTCATGATAGAAACAGAGATCCTGTGAATGTTATAAAATATCTTTAACTCTGCTGTATTCAGTGAAAAGTGTAATCTTATTCCGCATCCTCTTACCTTGGGAAATTCACTTAATCAAAGCTATTAATTACTGAATGCTTCAGCCAAGAGGACAAATTGAAGGTGAGTTCATCCTTAAAAAATCATTTCCACATGGTGCACAGGAATGCAATAATACATAATCAGCTCAGCCAGAGAAGATTCCTTTCAAAAGACAGTGAAAAATGAGGCTCAACCTTTTGTTTTCTTCACCAGGGAGCAAAGAAGTGTCCTTGCACTTCTTTCCAGCTCATTTCCCAGCTTCCATTATAAACCCTGACACTACTGTGTGTGGCCTCTAGTTAAACACTATTTAGCTATTTCAGATACACAGATAAAGGTAAAGGTCAGGATTTTTGGGATTGCAAAGACTGCCATGTTTTACAGACCTGTTATAAAGTAAGATGTCAGGCTTCCAAATCTGGCTATCAGGAAATCGGACGCTGGTTACACCGGGATAGTCCGAAACGTTCCATTTAAGGTAATGATCGAACCAGTACTGTAGAACAACAGCAGAAATATATCAGACAAATGCTGAAAAGAAACATGATAGGAAGAAGTGAGATTAATGTTGGACAATGATGTATCGATAATAAAGTTTTATTTGCATATATAGCATCTGTCATACATTTAAAATGCAGCTCAAAAAGAAGGGTAAAATGGGCAAATAATAGAAATAAAAGCACTGACAGAAAAGAGTAAATACTACTACTACTACTACTACTAATAATAATAATAATAATAATAATAACAACAATTAGAAATGCACACCAAATTTCATCAAAATCCGTTTGCTACGTTTTGAGTTACATTGGGAAAAGACAAAAAAATCCTGGATTCACATACTTGGATTGGCATCAAAGTCTAAACAGTTCTTCCCTGTCCCATGGCCCATCTTCTCACCAAATTTTATCAGAATTCATTCACTACTTCTTGAGTTACATTGGGAAAAGAGAAAAAAAATCCTGGATCCATATACATATCTGGATTGGCATCAAAATCGGAACAATTGTTCCTTGACCCATGACCCACCTTTCCACCAAATTTCATCAAAATCCGTTCACTACTTTTGAGCTACATTGGGAACAGACAAACAAATTAAAAGTTGTGCAGAGCACGATACTTGCGAAAATAACAAAGAAACGGGAGTTATGGCCGATTAGGTGTTTTTACAAGATGTGACCTTGATGACCTTGACCTTTGACCCACCAAAAACTAATGATGTCTTTGTGACCCTAGTGAGTTGTCTGGTGCATTTTGGTGAAGCTTGGTCAAGAAATGACGATGCTAGACAAACAGACAGATCACCATACTTGCAAAAATCTCTGATTTTCGCAAGTAACAAACGGAGGCAAAAACATAACCTCCTCCAGCAAAGTTGGCAGAGGTGATAATAATAATGTGTATAAAATACAATTATTAAAATAACATATATGACTGGATAAGTATAGTGTACGATGCATTTTACAGCCACTATAATGTAAGTAAGATCAGGAACTATCTTATTCTGTGGACATTTAACGTAACAATAACCAGATAAAGTTATACTAAGTATGATGTGTTGTCCTTTATTTAAAAAAAACTGTGATATAATAGGAATAAAACTCTATTTTTTTAGTGATATGTTGTGGTCATAACAGTAACTTTGCGCTGGGCTGCATCGCACAACCCCAACATGATGATTTTATTATAACAGCACATCATGTTATCATGTGTTTTATTCTTTATGTGTGGCCTGTCACTTTCATTCAGAACTAACCAGCAGTAACAAATACAAAGACGTCATCTAAAATTACTATACACATGACATCAAGTCCATAAAGCACATTCGTTGTCATTAGGCTCTAAACTGTATTAGAGACCTTTAAAGGAGATGCATGTGATAGTTTTAAAAGCAGCTAAATGCATTTTCTGGACGTGTACGTTTATTATAGAAGCACAGGCAGAAAATTACACCATGTGCTCAGATAAAGGTCAAAGCCATGCACAAGGCTGGTTTGTTTCTCACACAGGGGACCTGAAGCACTTCAAGTTGATGGATAGAGAGCATATCGTACGTTATACTTCACGTCTCACGGTCGTGAAGTAAACAGCCTGAGGCAATGCTTTGAAATTTATAATAGCAGCTTGTTTTTTTTATTTTAGGCATTTTTTCATTTCTAATCAAATGTATTCAACATGTTTAACTCAGCCAATAGTATTTAGTTGCAAAACAGACTTGTACAGCTTTATACAGTGATGATAAAGCCTGTAATAAATACAACCCCGATTCCAAAAAAGTTGGGAAAAAGTACAAATTGTAAATAAAAACGGAATGCAATAATTTACAAATATCAATACAATATCAGTTTTTCACAATAGAACATAGACAACATATCAAATGTCGAAAGTGAGACATTTTGAAATTTCATGCCAAATATTGGCTCATTTGTAATTTCATGACAGCAACACATCTCAAAAAAGTTGGGACAGGGGCAATAAGAGGCTGGAAAAGTTAAAGGTACAAAAAAGGAACAGCTGGAGGACCAAATTGCAACTCATTAGGTCAATTGGCAATAGGTCATTAACATGACTGGGTATAAAAAGAGCATCTTGGAGTGGCAGCGGCTCTCGGAAGTAAAGATGGGAAGAGGATCACCAATCCCCCTAATTCTGCGCCGACAAATAGTGGAGCAATATCAGAAAGGAGTTCGACAGTGTAAAATTGCAAAGAGTTTGAACATATCATCATCTACAGTGCATAATATCATCAAAAGATTCAGAGAATCTGGAAGAATCTCAGTGCGTAAGGATCAAGGCCGGAAAACCATACTGGGTGCCCATGATCTTTGGGCCCTTAGACAGCACTGCATTCTGTATTGGAAATCACAAAATGGGCTCAGGAATATTTCCAGACAACATTATCTGTGAACACAATTCACCGTACCATCCGCCGTTGCCAGCTAAAACTCTATAGTTCAAAGAAGAAGCTGTATCTTAACATGATCCAGAAGCGCAGACGTCTTCTCTGGGCCAAGGCTCATTTAAAATGGACTGTGGCAAAGTGGAAAACTGTTCTGTGGTCAGACAAATCAAAATTTGAAGTTCTTTATGGAAATCAGGGACGCCGTGTCATTCGGACTAAAGAGGAGAAGGACGACCTAAGTTGTTATCAGCACTCAATTCAGAAGCTTGCATCTCTGATGGTATGGGGTTGCATTAGTGCGTGTGGCATGGGCAGCTTACACATCTGGAAAGACACCATCAATGCTGAAAGGTATATCCAGGTTCTAGAGCAACATATGCTCCCATCCAGATGACGTCTCTTTCAGGGAAGACCTTGCATTTTCCAACATGACAATGCCAAACCACATACTGCATCAATTACAGCATCATGGCTGCGTAGAAGAAGGGTCCGGGTACTGAACTGGCCAGCCTGCAGTCCAGATCTTTCACCCATACAAAACATTTGGTGCATCATAAAATGGAAGATACGACAAAAAAGACCTAAGACAGTTGAGCAACTAGAATCCTACATTAGACAAGAATGGGTTAACATTCCTATCCCTAAACTTGAGCAACTTGTCTCTTCAGTCCCCAGACGTTTACAGACTGTTGTAAAGAGAAAAGGGGATGTCTCACAGTGGTAAACATGGCCTTGTCCCAACTTTTTTTGAGATGTGTTGTTGTCATGAAATTTAAAATCACCTAATTTTTCTCTTTAAATGATACATTTTCTCAGTTTAAACATTTGATATGTCATGTTCTATTCTGAATAAAATATGGAATTTCGAAACTTCCACATCATTGCATTCCGTTTTTATTTACAATTTGTACTTTGTCCCAACTTTTTTGGAATCGGGGTTGTAATAAAGATACAGATAACATTAAGCTAAAAGGAAGAATCGATATACATCAAGAATGATGTGAATCATCTGATTTTTGAAACAGTGCCTACTATAAATAAAATATACACTCACTGGTCACTTTATTAGAACCCCCCCCCAAACACACACCTGCTGTTTTATGCAGTTCTCTAATCAGCCAATCCCTTGATGCATCAAATCATACAGATACAAATCAAGAGCTTCAGTTAATGTTCACTTCAAAACATCAGAATGGGAAAAATTGTCATCTCAAAGTGTGACTTTCTTTCACTGTGGCGTGGGTGTTGGTTGGAGTATTTCAGAAACTGCTGATCTCCTGGGGTTTTCACACACAAACAACAGTCTCTAGAGTTTGCACAGAATGGTGCGAAAAACAAAAAACATAACAGTGAATGAGCGACAGTTCTGTGGGTGGAAGCAAACGCCTTGTTGATAAGAGAGGTCAGAAGAAAATGCAGATTGGTTCAAGCTTTTTTTTTTTTTGCCAGGAAGGATATAGTAACTCATAGCAACTCTTTACAACTGTCGTGAGCAGAAAAGCATCTCAGCATGCAACAGTTGAAGACCAGATTGGGTTCCAATCCTGCAGCCAAGAACAGGAATCTTAGAATCAACAACAAGTTCCTATTAAAGTGGCCGGTGAGTGTATACTATATATAAAAAGTTAGTTGATCCAAAGTCAGCGAGACCTAAACCTGAAATTTTTTACCTCCAGCAACTTTACAGGAGGTTATGTTTTCACCTCTGATTGTTTGTCTGTTCCCAACATAACTCAAAAAGTAGTGAACAGAGTTTTATAAAATTTGGAGGAAAGGTGAGGCGGCACGGTGGTGTAGTGGTTAGCACGGTCACCCCACAGCAAGAAGGTTCTGGGTTTGAACCCAGCGGCCGGCGAGGGCCTTTCTGTGTGGAGTTTGCATGTTCTCCCAGTGTCTGCGTGGGTTTCCTCCGGGTGCTCCGGTTTCCCCCACAATCCAAAGACATGCAGTTAGGTTAATGTGGGGCGGCCTTGGGCTGAGGTGCCCTTGAGCAAGGTACCTGACCCTTGACTGCTCCCTGGGCGCTCTGGTGTGGCTGCCCACTGCTCTGAGTGTGTATGCATGTGTTCACTACTTCAGATGGGTTAAATGCAGAGGATGAATTTCACTGTGCTTGAAGTGTGCATGTGATGAATAAAGGTTTCTTATTCATGGGCCAAGGAACAATCAGTTAGGTTTTGATCCAAATCCAATTATGTGGCTTGGCGGAGGTACCGTATGCACTTTACCGAGTGCCATTCTAGTTTTCTATGAATCCTAAACCCCTTGAAACACTAGAAAACACTTTAAAAAACCTCAGCGGTAGAACTGCCTCAACTACCTCAGCTATATAATAGCTCAGGTTCATAACTGGTCTTAAATACAAATGTATATGAAATCTTGGGAGTCCATGGCCGAATGGTTACAGAAGCAGCTGTGGGCCCAAAAGGTCGCTAGTTCAATTCCTTGGGCCAGCAAGACTGGCTGAAGTGCCCTTGAGCAAGACACCTAACCCCCAACTGCTCCGGCAAGAGTGGTGGCATACCTTGTGTCTGAGTAGCCAAAGAAAAACTGATGTGATTATCTAAACTAATGAGATCTTTTCACTCATGATTAACTTAATTTAAACCACCACAAAGCTAACGATCGCTACAAAAAAATCATGTCAATGAATGTAATCCATCCATCCATCATCTGTAGCTGCTTATCCTGTGCAAGGTTGCAGGCAAGCTGGAGCCTATCCCAGCTGACTATGGGTGAGAGGTGGGGTACACCCTGGACAAGTCGTCAGGTTATCGCAGGGCTGACACAGAGACAAACAACCATTCACACTCACACCTACGGTCAATTTAGAGCCACCAAAAAACCTAACCTGCATGTCTTTGGACTATGAGGGAAACCGGAGCACCTGGAGGAAACCAGCGCAGACTCCACACAGAAAAGCCCTCGCCGGCTGCTGGGCTTGAACCCAAGTCCTTCTTGCTGTGAGGCAACAGTGCTAACCACTACACCCTCGTGCCGCCCTGACTATAACCCAGTCAGCTTCATACTCACAGCCTTCATCACATGAAAGTAAAACCCTTCCACTCAGATGAGTATTTCGTTGCGTCCCACAGGATCACTGTCCTGGCAAGCTTTCTCAACAAAACAATAGTGCACCTTCTATTTGTATTCGTTCGAATTTGTTTAGTGTTAGTATTCAGTTACATCCTTCATGAAAAAAGTTTGTTTCCCTATTGGATATCAATTTCACAACTTCTCTTCAAATTAAAAAAAAAATGAAATGGGAGTAACTTCCAGATACCTGAACATGCTAGCATACACAAAAAGCACCCCAATTGTTTACACACACACATTGTGTTGATATGAACACTCAGGCGTAACGTAACATACACCTAGTTTTTTTTCTCTTCTCAGTATGTTTCACGCCCTATAACTTTCTTTTCCAATATATTATTTTGTGTTTCTTCTTTTCTCTCTTTTGTACTTACTTTCACACCCCCCCAGCCCTCTCTCAGGATTGCCTTCCATAGTCCATAAAAATGTCACTTTATATATTGCATTG
This sequence comes from Neoarius graeffei, assembly GCF_027579695.1. NCBI lineage: Eukaryota > Metazoa > Chordata > Actinopteri > Siluriformes > Ariidae > Neoarius > Neoarius graeffei. The sequence continues at coordinate 14,781,608 of NC_083583.1, read as the reverse complement.
CTAACAAAGTCCTTATCGTCCTCTGAAGACGAGGGTGTTGGCGTGTTTTTTAAAAATAAAAAAAATGAAATGTGAGTGTGTTCTGCAGCATAAAGTGTAAAAGGATCTTCTCACCAGCTGTAACCATATGTTCGTTGTGAGAACTTGATTCTTCTCATCCTGTGCACATGGACAAAAGAAAAAAATAGTGAAATGACGAAACTCAATGATTAAAACAAGAAAATCATAAATCAGTGATCCTGACAGTCCATATAGTTATGGTGAGGAAAAGGGATGTGCAATACATCAGGCTTCGAATCACTTAAACAATCAGACAACAACAACAATTTAAAAGGTTATTTTAATTCTCAGAAGTTTAACTGAACCTGGATGCATGATAAGGATAAGGTCTTAAAATTCACTTCTACTTAAAACCAGCTAAGATCTAGACCTTCACTGTGCAATGGAAGGATCGTTAAAAAAAAAAGCAAGATCTGCATTAACCTCATTCCAAATACCCTGAAATAACTAATATAGAGATTAATGCACTGTCTAAAAGCGGAGCTCCTAATAATTTTCTATATTTCTGCATAAATATGATCTAAAACATCATCAGATTTTCACACGAGTCCTAAAAGTAGACAAAGAGAACCCAGTTAAACAAATGAGACAAAAATATTATACTTGGTCATTTATTTATTGAGGAAAATGATCCAATATTACATATCTGTGAGTGGCAAAAGTATGTGAACCTCTAGGATTAGCAGTTAATTTGAAGGTGAAATTGGAGTCAGGTGTTTTCAATCAATGGGATGACAATCAGGTGTGAGTGGGCACCCTGTTTTATTTAAAGAACAGGGATCTATCAAAGTCTGATCTTCACAACACATGTTTGTGGAAGTGTATCATGGCACGAACAAAGGAGGTTTCTGAGGACCTCAGAAAAAGCGTTGTTGATGCTCATCAGGCTGGAAAAGGTTACAAAACCATCTCTAAAGAGTTTGGACTCCACCAATCCACAGTCAGACAGATTGTGTACAAATGGAGGAAATTCAAGACCATTGTTACCCTCCCCAGGAGTGGTTGACCAACAAAGATCACTCCAAGAACAAGGCGTGTAATAGTCGGCGAGGTCACAAAGGATCCCAGGGTAACTTCTAAGCAACTGAAGGCCTCTCTCACATTGGCTAACGTTAATGTTCATGAGTCCACCATCAGGAGAACACTGAACAACAATGGTGTGCATGGCAGGGTTGCAAAGAGAAAGCTATTGCTTTCCAAAAAGAACATTGCTGCTCATCTGCAGTTTGCTAAAGATCATGTGGACAAGCCAGAAGGCTATTGGAAAAATGTTTTGTGGACGGATGAGACCAAAATAGAACTTTTTGGTTTAAATGAGAAGCGTTATGTTTGGAGAAAGGAAAACACTGCATTCCAGCATAAGAACCTTATCCCATCTGTGAAACATGGTGGTGGTAGTATCATGGTTTGGGCCTGTTTTGCTGCATCTGGACCAGGACGGCTTGCCATCATTGATGGAACAATGAATTCTGAATTATACCAGCGAATTCTAAAGGCAAATGTCAGGACATCTGTCCATGAACTTAATCTCAAGAGAAGGTGGGTCATGCAGCAAGACAATGACCCTAAGCACATAAGTCATTCTACCAAAGAATGGTTAAAGAAGAATAAAGTTAATGTTCTGGAATGGCCAAGTCAAAGTCCTGACCTTAATCCAATCGAAATGTTGTGGAAGGACCTGAAGCGAGCAGTTCATGTGAGGAAATCCATCAACATCCCAGAGTTGAAGCTGTTCTGTACGGAGGAATGGGCTAAAAGTCTTCCAAGCCGGTGTGCAGGACTGATCAACAGTTACCGGAAACGTTTAGTTGCAGTTATTGCTGCACAAGGGGGTCACACCAGATACTGAAAGCAAAGCTTCACATACTTTTGCCACTCACAGATACTGTATGTAATATTGGATCATTTTCCTCAATAAATAAATGATCAAGTATAATATTTTTGTCACATTTGTTTAACTGGGTTCTCTTTATCTACTTTTAGGACTCGTGCGAAAATCTGATGATGTTTTAGGTCATATTTATGCAGAAATATACAACCCCGATTCCAAAAAAGTTGGGACAAAGTACAAATTGTAAATAAAAACGGAATGCAATGATGTGGAAGTTTTGAAATTCCATATTTTATTCAGAATAGAACATAGATGACATATCAAATGTTTAAACTGAGAAAATGTATCATGAGAAAAATTAGGTGATTTTAAATTTCATGACAACAACACATCTCAAAAAAGTTGGGACAAGACCATGTTTACCACTGTGAGACATCCCCTTTTCTCTTTACAACAGTCTGTAAACGTCTGGGGACTGAGGAGACAAGTTGCTCAAGTTTAGGGATAGGAATGTTAACCCATTCTTGTCTAATGTAGGATTCTAGTTGCTCAACTGTCTTAGGTCTTTTTTGTCGTATCTTCCGTTTTATGATGCGCCAAATGTTTTCTATGGGTGAAAGATCTGGACTGCAGGCTGGTCAGTTCAGTACCCGGACCCTTCTTCTACATAGCCATGATGCTGTAATTGATGCAGTATGTGGTTTGGCATTGTCATGTTGGAAAATGCAAGGTCTTCCCTGAAAGAGATGTCGTCTGGATGGGAGCATATGTTGCTCTAGAACCTGGATATACCTTTCAGCATTGATGGTGTCTTTCCAGATGTGTAAGCTGCCCATGCCACACGCACTAATGCAACCCCATACCATCAGAGATGCAGGCTTCTGAACTGAGCGCTGATAACAACTCGGGTCGTCCTTCTCCTCTTTAGTCCGAATGACACGGCGTCCCTGATTTCCATAAAGAACTTCAAATTTTGATTCGTCTGACCACAGAACAGTTTTCCACTTTGCCACAGTCCATTTTAAATGAGCCTTGGCCCAGAGAAGACGTCTGCGCTTCTGGATCATGTTTAGATACGGCTTCTTCTTTGAACTATAGAGTTTTAGCTGGCAACGGCGGATGGCACGGTGAATTGTGTTCGCAGATAATGTTCTCTGGAAATATTCCTGAGCCCATTTTGTGATTTCCAATACAGAAGCATGCCTGTATGTGATGCAGTGCCGTCTAAGGGCCCGAAGATCACAGGCACCCAGTATGGTTTTCCGGCCTTGACCCTTACGCACAGAGATTCTTCCAGATTCTCTGAATCTTTTGATGATATTATGCACTGTAGATGATGATATGTTCAAACTCTTTGCAATTTTACACTGTCGAACTCCTTTCTGATATTGCTCCACTATTTGTCGGCGCAGAATTAGGGGGATTGGTGATCCTCTTCCCATCTTTACTTCTGAGAGCCGCTGCCACTCCAAGATGCTCTTTTTATACCCAGTCATGTTAATGACCTATTGCCAATTGACCTAATGAGTTGCAATTTGGTCCTCCAGCTGTTCCTTTTTTGTACCTTTAACTTTTCCAGCCTCTTATTGCCCCTGTCCCAACTTTTTTGAGATGTGTTGCTGTCATGAAATTTCAAATGAGGCAATATTTGGCATGAAATTTCAAAATGTCTCACTTTTGACATTTGATATGTTGTCTATGTTCTATTGTGAATACAATATCAGTTTTTGAGATTTGTAAATTATTGCATTCCGTTTTTATTTACAATTTGTACTTTGTCCCAACTTTTTTGGAATCGGGGTTGTAGAAAATTCTAAAGGGTTCGCAAACTTTCAAGCACAACTGTATCTCTCGAGGAGATATATGACTCAGTAACTATTGCTTAGTTCATAATAAAGTTCCAAACCATTACTTCATGACAGGCTTGTAGTACTCAAGTCCGACTCGTGCCCTAAGGACTTGTGACTTGACTTGGACTTGAGCATTAACTGCATTCGGAGTCATAAATTGGAGACGAGGCCTTAGATTTTTTTCATTTTTTGTAACATGCCATAATAATTTGGCATAAGATATTTATATCTACATTAATTTTTATACTAATTTCGTGCAAGAGAATGCACATTCACCTGTTCATGCGTCATGTTCAGGAACAAACTAACGTTAATGGTGCTAAAATGCCTGGAGAGAAGCCCCTAGGATTGTCCGTTTTGCTTATACAGACTTCTCGTGCAGTGGGAAAAAATGCACTGCTATGTGTTCCATATGTAGAAGAACTATCGAGGAGACGACGGGGACAACCTCGAACTTCAATCGTCGTTTGACGAGACTCCACCCAGAGAAGGAAGTGACACGCATTGCTGTGTTGATAGCGGGGCTTGCTTGCTGAGCGATGAACCAGCTAGTGTTAACCCTTTCTCATGTTATTTGCCCTGTTGATAGTGGACAGGACTTGCTGAGTGATGAACAAGCTTTTTATCTGTCACCTATTAACTAAAATGGGGAAGTCAAGCAGTAACGTTAGTAGCAGAAACAGTTTCACATAAAGGCAGCAACAGCCACTGTCAAATGGTGCAGGTGGAGTCTTGTTCTCGGACTTGACTTGGACTTGACTCCAAATTTTCTTTCATGACTTGGACTTGATTTGAACTTGTACACAGGGGACTTGAGACTGGATTCGGGCTTGAGGTTTAGTGACTCAATTACAACACTGCTTCGTTATTACTTCCTGAATTATTACTGAGTATTCTTTAGTAGTTAACCAAAGTGATATAGTACTAAACAAGTATTCCGTGTATACTTATGTCACTGAACAGTTTTACAGTGTATGTTGATGTGTGAACATGTTACAGTGAAATAGACCATGTAAACGTACAGCCTGACACTTCCATCTCCCTTCCCACCACATAGCATGAAGTCGATCCTTTCCAGCAGCTCTTACCACATCCATGATCTGCATCAAGCTCAAGCTGAAGTTTACAGTCAGCGACTGGGTGTCATGAAATACAGGTCTCTCGAGAGGGTTGTAATCTTTCATGAGGTCTCGATACAGCCTCCTCTGATGCTCTCCCTGGATGGATGCTGTGAGGACAACAGAATTAATCAGCTAACAAAGCGAAACATGCTTTTCTCAGGGCAATCTGGGCTGAGGAAGTCTTCAGCATCGGGAAGCGAATGAGAAGTGCTTGCAAATCAACTCGAACAGCTTGAGCAGCTCATTCAGATGTAAGCGTATCGAATTGAGACTCTTACCAGTGATTTTCTGCTCAGTTTCAGAGCTTGAAGCTCTATCAGTCTTGGAGGTGCTAACTCACTATACCAGCTGTCACATAAACACACTCATCTCTACAGAACTTCAACAGATGCAGGAGTACATGACCTTCAACTTTTTAGCCATTTAAATGGCATTTTATTTCTGAACTTTGTAAGTGGGATAAAAGTTCTTTAAAATGACATAACGAGGATATTACACGGTTGCGCAAAGATATGAAGTTCATCTTCGAGCTGTGAACGTATTCACGAGTGAATGAAGTGCACGAGTGATATATTTTTCAACACAAGAAGATCAACTTCGTATCTTCATGCAACCATGTAATGTTCTTTAAGGCCCGGTCCCACTGGCCGATGGACACAAAACGTATGCAAAAAGGACACAGCGGACGAGCAAAATTTCGGGGGTGGCTCTATCCGTTTTCATCCGCTCCAGAAATGGACAAAATTGGCGAAAACAGAACGGAAAAGAACGGACATGGGTAGTATATAGCGGGGATGTTAAATGCATGTTCATAGGAAGCCTAGCGGATGGAAGTGGATGACAGCTCCGAAGGGGTTACCGGTGATAACTGAGAAGTGGACGCATAGCAGAAAGAGCGGATGCATAGCGGGTGAAGGGGATGCATCACGTACGCCTAACGGAAACAAAGGGGATGTTGCGCGGATGTATATCGGATGCAGACCGTTCACTGCGCTAGGTGTCCTTCTACATACTCTAGACATACTCCAGACATCCTAAATATACGAGATACATCCCAGATATAAACGCTTTGTCCGTTTTGAATACTTTATATACGAGTGCATACGCTTACATCCTTTCTATTTCCGTGCTACTAACGATGAATAGACGTTTCATGTACCTTATCTTTCCTCCCTCTTTCCGTTTTCAGCTGCAGCGGATGTGAGTTGCAAGGATGCCCAGAGGATGCAGAGAGGATACAGCAGACGTTTAACGGATGATAACGGACATAGAACGTTTGTTGCTCGTATATGTCGCGGATTTACATCGTACACGGCGGAAAGTTCATCCGTTCTAAAAGTTTTGTGCAGCTCAAAACTTTTTGCGCGGATGAAATCACAGTGGACGGATGCTCGATGGATAGAGCGTATGAAGCACGTATGCAATGAGTACACAACGGATGCATAGCGTTTTCCAACGGATGGCAAAGATTTTTTTACGTTTTACATCCTCTTTGCATCCATAAGTGCAGTGGGACCGGGCCTTTATATTATATGGACACATCCACAAAACAATACACAAGTTAATCAAAAGAATTTTAATTTTGAACCGGTTCGCCATTTTGCCAATGCGCGTCTAGTTGGCGGGAAAACACTAGGAGTGACGTCATCGGAGTGAAATATCAGGAATTATTCTATCCACATTCACTGGATATGAGCAATCGAGCGCTCTGATTGGCTACTCTACGACTAGGCTATCAGCTCATATACCGTGAGTAGAGGAAAAACAAAATGGCGGAGCCCAACCAAGGATGAAATAAAAACTCTACTCGAAAACAAACCCTCCAAAAATACAAAAAAAGCAACAAAATATGGAATAAAAGTATTTGATGGTAAGAACGTCTCTTTTTATTTTTCAAGAATTATCGCATTTTTCACAAATTGCTACTGTCATTATGCTGCTTTGTTTACGTTCTAAGCGGAAATTACAGTATTTTGTCGGACGTTTTGTATAAAGCTTGTGTAGCCTATGGGAGCACTGCACTTGGCCCCTTGTTTTCCCTGTTGGTCTCACGTAGAGTTTAAAACGTCACGTCTTTAGCTCACCTGGGAAGAGACGCTGAGTTGATGCTGAGCACCTGCGGTGGTATATGTTGTGTCTCCTCTCCGTGGTTGTTATTTTTGTCTTTTTTACAAAGAAGCTGGTGGTGTGAGCCCAGCTGGTTGTGTGTGTAGTGACTTCAGTGCCTGGACAAGCAAACGGAAGGTAAAGTTGCGTCTGTTTGCATTCGGTCCATGCATTTGTTTCATGTAAATGTTTGCAAGTTTATTGACCTCGCTTAATTTAATCACAGTATTGCCAGTGGCCTACAGCTGGAAGCCTGTGTGTGGGTAACAGCTCATGCGATTTGACGAGCAAACGGAAGGTAACGTCATGTCTGACTTTAGCCAAATTTAAACAATGTTTTCTTGTTGTTGATTTTAATTATTGAATTTATCACAATATTACTGATGGGGTGGACCCAGCTGGAACCTGACCTTCTATGAGTAAAATTTGTTTCTGTGTAGCTGTCCAAGCAGGAGGTAATGTTGCCTTTGTTTTGTAATATAGCTCGTGAAAGTACTACGGTGCCCAGCGCTATGCGGGAGTGGTCAATGTTTTTTTATGTAAGTGGGCAACCATAGTATTTTCCTAATGGCAACCTTCTTGTTAAAAACATGCAGGAACACATCGTCATCACCATTGGTGCTACAGCAACGGTAGATGGGGCACCACTGTTTTTTTTCCTTATTGAGTTTTAATCAATTTTCTTTTTGTTGGTTTAATACTCTGGGCAATTAGGAAATTGAGCTTTGGTGATCCTGTGTGTCGTGACTAGGTATTAGGTTTGTGCATTTAAAGTGTGCAGCCTATGGAGCACTTGCATGTGACGTCACAGCCGATCCAGATTGTGACAGACGCCATCGTGTCGGTCAAACGCCATATTCCGCCTTCTACTTCTGGTTCTACTTCTGCTTTTACTTCTACCTTTTCTTCTGGAAAACCCTACTATATACAATTCTACTACAACGGCTGCGGCTACAAGCTCTCCCTACCTGTGCACGTTTTTTATGTTTTTTGTGTGTATTTTTGCGTGTTGTTCATCTGTACCGGACTTCAATATCCACTACAACCGTATGGACTTACTGGACATTGGTTTCCAGCAGAAAATGACGGTTTGTAGCGATTTCCATCGCATGCACAACATTCTGGACGAGGAAAAAAAAAACATTCCGGACGAGATAGCGAGACCAGTGGGGTCTCCGTGGATTGTTATCGGAAGCAAAGCGAAGGAGGCGGTGCCGGGAGCAAAAGCGAGGCTGCAGGCAGAGCCAGCCTGTTGACTAAGCTCAGAAAACAGCCACTCAAACCTCCACTGCCAAGCCTCTACCTCTCCAACGCCAGATCCATGTAAACAAGACGGACGATTTGGAATTACCTTATTCTATTCGATAATCGGCTGGTCAGTGCTATACTCAATACTTAAGTGACTTACCCATCCAATGAGGATTCTTGTTTACAAGATGCCACATCTGAGTCGCTGACAAATCCTGAATTTCTGTAAAGATAACTGTCCAGAGATTTATAGGCACGCAGTGCTTCACCACTGAACAGCGAGGGAAAGTTAATGAGGTAATTATACACGTCCGGGTATTCCGCTGGCAGTTCAAAATCCGGTCGTGAAAACTCCGTCCGGTAAGCCATAAGGGTCACTAATCTGTAGATCGTTTATTTTAGACATATATCTAGTTATCTGTTCATTAGAAAAATGAGCCGTGTAGTCCGTCGGTTGAAATTGATCCATTCTGTACACGAGTGCAGCAGTATTCAGCGGTGTTTTTGACCGACAAGATGGCGATTGTGTACTTTCCGGTCACGTGACTGCAAGATCTCTATGGGCTGTAGTTCCATCCTTTTAGTAGTATTTAGGCTACCGTTGGGGGAAACCAAATTAAGTATTCTTAGAGTAGTACATATGTGTGTGTGTGTGTGTGTGTGTGTGTGTGTGTGTGTGTGTGTGTGTGTGTTGTGTTACCATTTAACAAATTAGACTGTGCCCACGTGGCAGTAACTTTTTTTGGGTTTGTGGTTTTGTATTTTTTGTTTTTTTTTCTTGTGCCTTGTTGATTAATACGTTTGCTGTGCACATTCCTGTTGTCTTTTGGTTTTCCTCTCATGAACACCTACACTATTTATACCATACATTATTTATTTTTGCTATTTGCACATTCCTGTTGCCAATAGGCACATTGTCACCTTACCCTCTGTCTATGTGGCTGAGAGCCTAGTGCCCATGAGTAGTCTTGTTTTAAATTAAAAAGAGAAATTAAAAGAAAATAAAAGCTTTTTATATGAGTGATTCCATGCTTATGGGTACTGAAATGGGGACATGAACTTATTTTTAAAAATTCACCTAAAACCATTTCTTTTTTTACCATCAGGTCACAAAACATGTAATCTTTAATGAATGATATGTTAAAAGAACTTTAATTTTCTGAGATGTAATAAAAACATATTTATATGCCAAAGTCAAGCCTATGAGTTCCAAAATGATGTCTGTTACATTACTTCTGTTACGATTGTCCATCTCGCGTCTGTTACAAATTAATTTCAATCTAGCTATATACCATGTTAATCTTATTGAAAGAATGTGTATGTTTATTCTACTACACATGTTTATTAATTATATTTGCTAAAACATCACCTTCCTATGTTTCAAAAAGTAATTCTACATTGTTAAAATTGAGAATATATATGTCCACAACACTTCTGTTACGTTCTGACTTTGGCATATAAATGTTTTTATTACATCTCAGAAAATTAAAGTTATCTTTTAACATATCATTCATTAAAGATTACATGTTTTGTGACCTGATGGTAAAAAAAAGAAATGGTTTTAGGTGAATTTTAAAAAATAAGTTCATGTCCCCATTTCAGTACCCATAAGCGTGGAATCACTCATATGACTATATGACAGTTGTATTTCAGTTATTTATGTTGAACTGTTGTGGGGAAGTAAGTCCAGGTGCCTTACTGTAGGGTTCTCTCATCCTTGAAACTGAGAGTGGCGTAGTCACTTTTGTTATAGCAGTGGCCACACTTGTATTTATAGAATTTTCAAAAAATAAAAGTAAAAATGCTCTGTTCCTCAAAATCTAGTGAATGTGGATAGAATAAGAGTTATTCCACTCAATCTCGTCATACATGGCTTATAGCCCACTCGGGGCTACGCACCTCATTGGCTATCAGCTCATGTACGACTCAATTTCGTGGAATGACTGTTAAATATGTCACTCAGATCCGCGATGTATTTCATCTGAAAAATACAAGTTTTTCAACACAAGAAGATAAATTTCATATCTTCAAGCCAACTTGTGATTTTCTTTTTATTACATAGACACATCCACAAACAAAAAGTACCCAAATTTATCAAAACGATTCATCGATTTCCTCACGAGTGACGTATAGAGATTTATGTCACGGTTTTGGGTCTCCATGTCCCGGATGGAGCAAGTATGAAAAATGAGTGGCGTATTTCCCAGTAAGACACTTGTATCCATATAATACTACTCTTTATGGAAGTAGTCTCTCGTGTCATATTTTTGTAACAGTAATTTTTCCACCATGGGAAAGTCTTCAGGACAGATAACGTTGTTATTTTTGATTTCTCTGTAACATGACAAGCTGCATTAAAAAAAAAAAATCATTATCATCAGTAGAAAGGAAAAAAAAAAAGAGAAGCTTGTTCAGGAATGCCTGTTTTATACCTGCTATAATATGAGTGATAACAAGAATTTGTATAAATACGAAGGTGATTATAGGAAATCGCATGTGTTGATTGGTTGAGAAATTTGGACTATTTTGCCATAATCACCTTGAGTGACTCGGCAAAATGGCAGCCAATCGCTTCGTCACCGTAAATGAGGAAGAATTACAAATAATGAAAGAAAATGCTGTTCCTAAAAGTACTAAAGATGCTATGAAGTTTGGTCAAAAACTATTCAAAGATAAGGTGAGATTGTGATTTATTTTATCCATTTCAAAACAAAGTATTTTATATGACTTGGCATCGATAATTGACACAAGTCTGCGCCGCACCATTATTACATTTGCATGTCACTTTTGAGTTTAAAATTAAACAAATTTTAATGTGATTTTAAAAAAATAATCACCCGTGTATTTATACAAACAATTATCCGCCTCAGGCTCAGTGAATCATAACCTCAACTTCATCTCGGATATTATTCACCGATATTCACTTCACCTTCAGCGAATAATTGTTAAATAAAAGTGCGACGTCATTCAGTAATAAATGACAAACTGTAATTGTTGGCAAACAACCATGCTTCACGTCAGGCCACATCTCACCAGTCCGTCGCTGATTATTTTCCTATAACAGCACACCACGAATGTTTTATTTCTTACTTATTCAGATTGTAAATCATGACAAAATCCCATTAAGGCTGATCAAATATCTGTGATGCACCAACATAGTGCATCAACATTAGTCTGCAGAACCTTTATTTTTCCTCTAAATGCAGCTGTTATCATAGACTTCCCACTTTTTTCACCAAAAGTTCAAGAGGCCATACGGTTCTCATGAGGTCTTTTACACACAGGCACGTTTGTAGTCAAAATACATTCGAGATGAAGGCGTGCTTTGTGTCAGGATAAATTCCCAGAAGATTTTGACCATTCATAATCAACTTTCACCTCCAACCATCTGTGAGATTGGATCAGCATTTTTTTTTTTGTATTATGCCTCTGTGATTCATCAATAGAGAGAGAGAGAGAGAGAGAGAGAGAAAGAGATGGTAAGATAGATGTGATGCGTTAAGAGAAGCACATGCTCCGTATATGGAGACAAAGCATGAGCTGGAATTGTAAATTAAATTTAAGGTTAGTCAGATGAACAAAAATGGAATGGAGAGCCATCTATATTCCCTCTGGAAAAAAAACAGATGGTGTCATTAAAGACCGAGAACAAGATCTTATACTGATGGGAAACACAATTGCCAACAAGGAAATGAGAGGAAACATTTGTTTCAAAAGTATGAAAAGGGAACTTAATGGTGGTATTTAAGCGAGAAGCGAGCGATTTTTTTGTTCTCTTCTTCTTCATCCATTTTACATGCAATTCCCAAATAATTTCACAAAACTGGAAATACAACAACAAAGTAAACTGAAATGTCAAAGACATGCTGGGGATATATATTTTTTTTTTGTGAGCTGTGATGAAAACAGAGCAGTTTTCAGCTCTCTCTGGAGACGTGTATGAATTTGTCCAAAGTCTGAAAGGTTTTTGGTATGAAATCAGGACAGAATTTGAAACATATAAGAGTAGCATAAGAGAGATTCATGATTTTCATACACACACCCATTTATAAAGTCAAGTGCAAAAGTTAGCACCCCCGCCTCTTTAAATGGAATTTGAAGCAACAAGCCTTTTGGCGTGTTAGATTTCCCAAAATGATGATGAAACATGATCCTGTTTTATTAACATATAGGCTACTGTAGCCCCATGTATCTGTGTTAACTTTTCTTACCCTAACTCCTTCAGATCAGATTGTGGAGACTTGAAAGTTGATTTTGCCTCATGCTTGGGGATATGGACCCTTTTCATGTGAGGTCACGACAAACGCGGCCGCCATTTTGGACATGTACTACCAGTAGTTTACCACAGCCAGCATTGAGGAACGGCAGCAAAGAAAGTGTTTATTTTCAGCAAGACTTCCATCATGCCACTATATTGTTGTGCACCTGGATGTAGTAACCATCAACAAACAAGGCAAGGGTTATCATTTTATCGGATCCCGGTAGATGCTGACCGATGGAGAAGATGGATAGCGGCCATAAACAGGGAAGATTGGCAGCCCTCGGCATACCAGCGCTTGTGCAGTGACCACTTTGTTGGAGGTAAGACGAATAAAATTAGCCAGAAAAGGCATTACATTGCTGTTAACGTTCTGTGGCGGCGAGTGTGTAACCAAATAGGCTAAAATAACCCATTGTAACCTCTTTGTTCTTCTGTAGTAGCTATTAGCTAACGACATTAGCTAGCGTTGTGTTCCTTTGCTGTTGGTAGACTGTAGGACAGATCAGAGGCAGTGTCCTACAAACAGCGCTTAATTTGAGGGGGAGCAAGCCGGAGCGCGCTCCGGAACCTCGGGCGTTGGCTCCGGCAGCTATTTACACTGGATCCGGTGATCCGACACCTCTTTTGACTATGTAACAAAAAAAACAAAACAAATAATTAAATAAAAAAATGCAAGTTTATTTAGTGTTAATGTCTGATTTTGATATCTGTCTTGTTGGTGATTTCTCTCATGAAACGACATCCACAAAATATCTGCAGATGAACTTAATTTGCAGTGTTATTACAAAACATGCCCAGAAGCGCAGCGCCGCGCCCCCCTCCCCCCCTCTTTTTTTCCGCACCGGAGCCACTCATCCTCTGCGCTCCGGGACCTCCCACTTTACAAATTAAGCACTGCCTACAAATAAGTGTTCAAAACAAGAGGAACATGTATTTGTCTCTTAAATCCAGGCCGTTCCCTGTAATCTGTAACAACGGTTGGAGAAAGTAATGGCAAATAGTGAGTGCACAAACCATAGAAGGTAAACTGTACACAGCACCAGGGCAGTGTGATGGTAAATGTCGCTCTCTAAGCCTGCTAGCCTCAATTTTTGAAAATACCTCTCCCTCTGCTCGCCCTGTAAATGCCCTACGTCGCTGGATAGCGAAGGTGTTTTCTGCATCTCGCTCCTTTTTCTTGTATGTTCTCCGTTTGTCACCTTCCTCGCATTCAAACCAATTCGAGCCGAAGTCCGCTACATGTCCAAAATGGTGGTCATGTTTACGAAGGTCACGTGACTGAAAAGGGTCTATACATAGTTTTTCACAATTTCCTTTGTAATAATAATAATAATAATAATAATAGTCTAATAAAATATAGCTGAACTAATTATTGCTAATAATATTTATTATTTACATTTTATTATAAATATTTGTATAATAATGAAATAGACTAATAAAACATAGCTTTGCTAATTACTGCAAATAATTATTTTTTATATTTTATTATTATAAATATTTTTGTTTATATTTATTCATATATTATAGATATAATACTGCTACTACTACTACTACTACTAATAATAATAATAATAGTCTAATAAAACATAGCTTAGCTAATTATTGCTAATAATTATTATTTACATTTTATTATTATAAATATTTGTATTTATAATAATAATAATAATAAATAGACAACTAAAACATAGGTTAGCTAATTATTGCGAATAATATTAATTTTGTATTTTTTATTATATTTGTTTATATTTGTTCATATTACATAATAATAATGAATAGACTAAAAAACATAGCTTAGCTAATTTTTGTGAAAAATATTAATTTTATATATATATGGGCGGCACGGTGGTGTAGTGGTTAGCGCTGTCGCCTCACAGCAAGAAGGTCCGGGTTCGAGCCCCGTGGCCGACGAGGGCCTTTCTGTGCGGAGTTTGCATGTTCTCCCCGTGTCCGCGTGGGTTTCCTCCGGGTGCTCCGGTTTCCACCACAGTCCAAAGACATGCAGGTTAGGTTAACTGGTGACTCTAAATTGACCGTAGGTGTGAATGTGAGTGTGAATGATTGTCTGTGTCTATGTGTCAGCCCTGTGATGACCTGGCGACTTGTCCAGGGTGTACCCCGCCTTTCGCCCGTAGTCAGCTGGGATAGGCTCCAGCTCGCCTGTGACCCTGTAGAAGGATAAAGCGGCTACAGATAATGAGATGAGATGAGATAAGAAATCAAACATTTATATCAAAAAGAAAAGTCTTAGGTTGTCTTTTGAAACTTTGTATATCTCTTAAGTTCCTTAAAGTATGTGGAAGCTGGTTCCAAAGCCTTGGTGCACATGATGAAAATGCACGCTTTCCATATGTTTCAGTTCTGTAACGCGGTGTAGAAAGATAAATAGTGTTGTTAATGTTCAAGTGTAGCATCTGCTGTGACTTCTGCACAACCAGCAAATTGAGTACTTCAAAGGTCATTAGCAAAATCTTGAAAATTATTCTCTTTTTCACTGTCATCCAGTGAAGTGAACATCTCATCTCATTATCTCTAGCCGCTTTATCCTGTTCTACAGGGTCGCAGGCAAGCTGGAGCCTATCCCAGCTGACTACGGGCGAAAGGCGGGGTACACCCTGGACAAGTCGCCAGGTCATCACAGGGCCGACACATAGACACAGACAACCAGACATGTGGACTCGAGTCATGTGACTTGGACTCGAGTCAGACTCGAGTCACCATTTTGATGACTTGAGACTTGAAATCCCTAGATGAGGAATGACTTGCAACTCGACTCGGACTTGCACGCTGTTGACTCGAGACTTGACTTGGACTTGACAGTTTTAGCTTGCAATGACTTGGCGTATCAGGTATAAATATTCTCCCCCCCCCCCCTCGATTTTGAATCCAAGTACACTCGTTATTATTTGAATGCGGTGCAGCTCCTTGTCCTAGGCTACGGCAGCTCAATCCATTAGCACTAGGTGTCACTCAAGCACTTCAACTGGTTCAAATGAAAAACCAAACGGTGATGGGCAACGAGGACACTGAACATTGATGACGCTGAATGATGAACGGACGGATAAAAACATGATTCCCCGCGTAATTTCCTTTGGATTTAAAGAATACTCCAATACAGATGGCAAACGCATTGCTACGTGCAGAACATGTGGAGCCACAATTTCGGACAGCCAGTCAACCACATCAAACTTCGTTCGTCACCTGAGGCTGCATAAGGAAAAGTAAGTAACAAAGCTAGACTACAGCTAGCAAGAATCTGTACAGGCTAGTTGATGGCTAGAAGTGGAATGTGTTAATGTATTAACGCTGTCAAGGATTTGTTTTGTTTTGCTGAATATAAAATAGTGAAGTAGATTTTTTTATTGGATTGCTTTTGTGTTCAGTCTAGTGTTAGATTATGTGGGCTAGGCTACCAGTTAACACACATTGGGAAGGCATAGCCAGAAGGTGGTGATTTGGTCAGAGCAGAGAATGTTTACAAGATTGTTATAAAGGCTCTGGTCAGAACGACACAGACTTATGATAAGAACCGGACAGCAAAGGATAAAACGTGAATCAAATAAACAGTTACCCAGGCTGCAAACTAAGTATGTAAAACAGAAGTTCGCTCTTTGCAATGGGAAAGTCAGTGCTTGTCATGAAAGGCATTTAAACCACTGAGACGAGATGACTAGCAATGCAAGTTAAACCAGGCGTTTAACTGTTTGCTACGTACTGCACCAAGTCGTGGACGCTGTGCGATGTGTGTTATTAGTGCTGGGATTACGTGTCATCAGAGACATTCAATTCTATTCTCTTCCTCTCTCTGGTGTCATGTAGGCAATGTGAATAATGGGCCATTTGGGCTATGTAAAATGTAAGCTCAGCTGACGTTTTATAGCGCAGTACATCCCGACAGATTGGAGTGTAGCCTACTCCGACGCGAAGCATTATCCCACAGTCTTACCCAAACGACAGGGCACACAATGCCTCTACATAGCGTGGCTTTACCAGTGCATTTATTAGTCTCTGGCGAGAAACCAAATTCGCCAAAAGCACGCAACTTGGATCTGGAGGATTCTGCTGAACATTCTGAAATTCACAACAACTGTTTATTCTACTTTATTATACGGCTCTCTAGAATGTTGCCAGGGCTTCATTCTCACATTCTGGCCAGAGCCCTAGAGGACTCTGATTCTGGCTACATCGTCACAACGTTCTGTGTTTACTGAGGCTACCGGTATTTTAGCGAGTGTTTAGTGAATGCATTGTGGTCTAGCTAAACTGCTTAAGGGAACATCCTGGCTGGCTTGTATTAAACATTATACTGTGTATAAACAAATATGTTCAGATTAAATGAACTCAGACTTTGATACTGAAAATGATAAAAACATGTTAATGTCTACATGATTAAAAACAGAAAACAAGTAGGCCTACTAATTTTACTTTTTTTTTTTCTTGTTTAGATTTGCAGAATATCTGAAGAACAAGATCATCCCAAGTGAGACAGAGCAGCTGTCCATTTCTGGATTCCTTACTGCAAAAGATACACAGTACAATGCTACCCACCCACAACAAAAAGCCATCACAAATTCAATACTAACAGATTTGGTCATTGGATGCAACATCCCTCTCTCAGTAGTGAACAGATATTTCCGGAATTTTTTGTCAGTTAGTTGGTCTCTCTCACACACACACAAACGTACTCAAGTCACGTTGTATTGTGTTAAAGGCATGTCATGTTGTATGTTGGGACAGTGCCTAACTTCAGAAGGAAAACCATTCTTTGATTCTAAAAGTACACAGATCATCTGTTAGCTTGGACTTTGAGTTTCATGTCTTAAAATGCACATGAAAAGCATTTTTATGTGAAAAATGACATGAATGAAATGAAAAGAAAATGATTTTTGTTACACAGTACCAGTACTAGTTTTGTTTAGAATTTTGTTTTAATTTCTCACTAATTTTCCAATAAAAAATTTAAGGAAATGGTCATACTTTCACTCATTCTCACACCCTTAGCCTCAGATGTACACTGACTCACTCAAACTAAACTCACTGAAAATTTAGGATGCTTTACTAACGTTAACTAACTAATCATTGTCTCCTCTGAGATTCTTTGATTGTCTTGGGGCACAAGCTCTAAAACATTTTAAAATGGAAAAGAATGGGTGTACTGTAGTTACTTGTGCTGACTCTATGAATCATTGACATTACATTACATTTAGCAGACATTTTTATCCAAGGTGACTGGCAAAGGAGGACATACACTGCAGTGTGGAGAGGTAATACATTTGTGATCAAAAATGTGTTGATTGCCTGTAGAATAAATGGTGACTTGTTAGGGACTTGGAAAAAAATGAGACTTGGACTCGACTTGGCTTGGGTAGGACTTGACTTGGTCAAAAGTGCCTTGACTTGTGACTTGCACATTAGTGACTTTATCCCACCTCTGCAGACAACCATTCACACTCACACCTACGGTCAATTTAGAGTCACCAGTTAACCTAACCTGCATGTCTTTGGACTGTGGGGGAAACCGGAGCACCCGGAGGAAACCCACGCGGACACGGGGAGAACATGCAAACTCCACACAGAAAGGCCCTCGCCGGCCACGGGACTCGAACCCGGACCTTCTTGCTGTGAGGCGACAGCGCTAACCACTACACCACCGTGCCGCCCGTGAAGTGAACACAGAATTGGAGTAATATGGTCACATCACTTCTTCAAAGTAACTAACCTTGCAGCTGAGTTTTGAATGATCAACTTTGTGGAATGAATTTTGCAGTTATGAATTTCATAAAATAAAACTTCATGCATTTTCCTTCTAAAAATCAGGGGATGCAGACTTTTGCTTTTGATTACATATAAAATACATCCAAATCCACTGATAGAAACTGTGTAGCAATGCAATTTCCTGGATACAGAAGTGACTGTTTGTGATGTGCATATCCTGATGAAATGAAACAGACCAGATAAGGAATGCAAATGTTCACCGGACACATGGAAAATGGTCTTTCATTTAAAACAAAATAAAACAAAAAAAATTGCCAGCTAAAGTTAATACAAAAGCAATGCAAATCAGCCTTAAGTGCTGTGCTTCTTCATAAGTGGCATGAAGCTTAATGAAACAGCAAGCCATATCTCTCATCAGATGTTCGGTGATCATCAGATAGAACAAATAACATTCAAATCTATTGCAGGAGAACAAAATACAATTCAACTCAAAGTTATTCATGGTTCTGAGAATGAAAGAAGAATAAAAATGAATGACTGAAAGACTGCAGTGTTCAGAAATGAGCAGTTCTGAGCAAACACTATCTTCATGCATGAATTAATTTTTTTAAAAAGTTGAATTATGGTACTTAAAGTATTTTGCACTTTTTTAACAAACATTTTTTCCACAGTGTAATATTTAATCCAACATGCATTTTATTACTCACCCCTCCACAAACATGTAGTGATTAATAAACAAAGCGCAAAACCCCAAATTCCCATTTTAACCTGGAAAATAAGGAAGAAATCAGGACTGGGGAATATCCCAAGTCAGACCCACTCCTCCTTGGTTGGAAATGCTCATCAATGCTTTGTGTATGTGGTGTGTGAGGAGAGATAGAAGCCCATGTGGTTGCCAGATTGCAGCTCTTTGAGATTCCAGAACAATCAGTATTAAAATTCTCCCAAATTCACTACAAACAGGGACAGATTGTATTGTAGGATAACTCAGGCGATTATTTCTGATATAATGGGAGCTAATTTGTAATTATTCATTTGTTCCAGTGTCATTTATTCCTGGATGTACATTACCAATCTGGCAACCCAGCAACATCAGCAGCAACACAGCACCATCCTTTTTTGGGTCGGAGCTATCTCCTCCCCTTTAGTGATAGAGCTCTGGGAGACATTCATGATTCATGATTATGTTTTGCAATTAAGAAAGCCAAAGGAAAATTCTCCTTGAACAACTTGCATATTAATCATCATAATTAACACGTGATCTACAATTTGTCATGAAATTTTGAATTCACTTCACCCCCTTGTTTTTCCTCCCTAATTTTGTCATGACCAATTCGTACCCCCAATCGCATGAAAGCTACCAAGTTATGTGATGCCAGCCGGACTGTGGTTCATGCAACGTCAGCGGACGGCGCAACACACCAGGAGAAAAGTGCTATCCACTCATTTCCATATGCATGAGCACACAGACACCCATGACAGGGGAGAAAGAGTATACCACCCCTCCCCCCCTGAGAGTATGGCCAATTTTGTTCTCTAGAGAAGTAGAGATCGGGCGGTGCCGATCTCTACTTCTATATCCCTCGGCGTCTCACCTATACAGCTAGGGTTACAGTGGAGGGCTAGTCCTCTGGTAACCACGAGAGTTTGACTCCCCACTTGCATCTATATTGCAGCATGCCTTGCCAGATGGCAGTCAGTACCATTTTTATGACGGTCCTTGGTATGACCCAACTGCAAGTAGAACTCACGATGTCCCGATTGAGAGGCGGACATGCTAACCACTAGGTCAGCTCATGGTCAACTGCTTCATATCACATTGGATTGCTTCATAATATAATGCTGAATGTTGCTGGGAAATTCATAAATGAGTGAGAGAAGAAAGACTACTTCATTTGTTTTTAGGAGCTAACAGTAAAACCAGATTGGAATGCCTTATTTTTTTAGGTTGTTTAATATTTTAATCCTCTTGAATGCTATTGTAACTGTGCCAGAATTATCAATGTCCTCCTGTGATGGCAAGGAGGCTTCACACTGGAATGATCACAAAACCTCAATCAACACATGAGCATCAGCATCAATAAAATACACTAAAAAATATTTAGCTTACATTTCAAGTTTGTGTAAATAACTATTCAAACAGTATAAATACAGTGTATCTCTCAGTCTAGTTCAGTACACACAACCACAATCATGGGGAAGACTGCTGACTTGACAGTTGTCCAGAAGATCATCGACACCCTCCACAAGGAGGTAAGCCACAGAAAGACATTGCTGAAAAGGCTGGCTGGAAAAGGTGCACAAGCAACAGGGATGACTGAAGCTTTGAGAAGATTGTCAAGAAAAGTTGATTCAAGAACTTGGGAGAGGTTCACAAGGAGTGGACTGAGTCTGAGGTCAGTACATCAAGAGCCACCACCACAGATGTCTTCAGGAAAGGGGCTGCAACTGTCACATTCCTAATATCAAGCCACTCCTGAACCAGATATAAAATCAGAAGCTTCTTACCTGGGTTAAGGGGAGAAAGAACTGGACTATTGCTCAGTGGTCCAAAGTCCTCTTTTTAGATGAAAGCAAATTTTGCATTTCATTTGGAAATCAAGGTCCTAGAGTCTGGAGGAAGAGTGGAGAGGTACAGAATCCAAGGTGCTTTCAGTCCAGTGTGAAGTTTCTGCAGTCTGTGATGATTTGGGGTGCCATATCATCTGCTGGTGTTGGTCCACTGTGTTTTATCAAGTCCAAAGTCAACACAGCTGGCTACTAGGAGATTTTAGAGTACTTCATGCTTCCATCTGATTACCAGATTTGTGGAGATGCTGATTTCCTTTTCCAGCAGGACTTGGCACCTGCTCACAGTGACAAAACTACTACCAAATGGTTTGCTGACCGTGATATTACAGGGCTTGATTGGCCAGCCAAACTTGCCTGACCTGAACCCCAGAGAGAATCTATGGGCTATTGTCAAGAGGAAGATGAGAAACACTCAACCCAAAAATACAGATGGAGTCGAAGGCTGCTATCAAAGCAGCCTGGGCTTCAGTAACACCTCAGCTGTTAAGGGTGGCGAGATGTGGTGAGTTAGGATCCAATAGCAGAACACAAACCAGAAAATCCAATGAATAAAAAATGATTTAAGTAAAGTCCAAAAAAAAGGCAACAAACAAAAATGGCAAAAATAATCCAGACAACAACGAAGTAAACAAAGACAAAGTGCTAATATGAAAAACATGAAAAATAGTTCAGATAACAACCACAGTGCAAAAAACAAGAAAAAAAATGACAAAACCTGAGTACAAATAACTATGGCTAAGACTAGGCAAAACAGAGATCAAAAATCAGGAAGCAAAAAATGGCACAGAGACGACATGACGCGTTCTGGCAAAGTCCCCTTCTGAGAACGGCCTATTTATAGACCCCTTCGCAGTAAACATCATTCATACGTAAGAGGAAATTGCGTGCGCAGCCTGGACCCAAAAAAGACTCAGTGACGGTAGAGACGAGAAGAAATATTTGGAAGAAATGCCTAGTTGTTGTGTTGTCGGGTGTCAGAATCGTAGCAGTGATGGGGTTAAAAGGTACAGAATTCCAGCAGGATCTCACCCATTCCAAAAAAATCGCCGACGTCTATGACTACAAGCCATCAAACGTGTAGACTGGGATGAAAGCACCATCAAAAATGCGCGGGTTTGCAGCGCCCACTTCATCACAGGTAAGATCAGGCTATTTATTAAATCTTTCTTTTTTATTCTTTCTAGTCTTCGTTTATTGATGTAGCAAAATACTTTGGTAACGTTTGTCTGATTAGCTGGGTCATACGTAGTTACACAATGTAATGAATATTGTTAGCATGTTAACTTAACTTTGCATGCAATTGTGTTTGTAGGAGAGGTCTCGCTTGACTCAAGCAGTCCAGATTTTGTGCCATCATTATTTGCGTATGCCGAAAATCACAATTTTAAAGCAAGGATGGAAAGGTAAAATTGTGTGCCCTCACTCTAAATGCCAACTTACGTTGACTGCTCTAACCTAGCTCCCGCCCCGTTCAGCTTCATTTCTGCTCTCTGCCTCTCGCTTTTTACGCAGCTCTGATTTCTCTTAGCTGCACTCTTTACACTGTCATTCCTTTCATGCCATTACCTCCTGCAAATTGCTGTTTAGTGTTGGGATTTGCTGTTGTAGCTAAAGCCACATTGCCATCACATCACTGGCATAATTTGATTAAAACAAAATGAATATGAATGTCCCATTGTTAATCAAGTTGTAGTCTCGCTGTAACCAGAATGTTGATGGCAGGCTACTTTTGTAAATAGTTTTTTTTTTTTTGAGTTTGACATTTTTTGTAAATAGTATGACTGCCTTCAGGTATCAGAGGAAAATGAGGAGGGAACTTACTAACATCGTCCGTCCACTCTTTAATTAAATACGGATCCGGTAGGCGATGTCCACTTGTTAGAGTTAACTTATTTATGTAGCATTCTCGATCTTGTAACGACAATTGTTTTGCATAATCTGACAGCTCATAATGCCAGTCTATGGGCAGCACCATTGTTTCTGAGTCCAGGCTGCGCGCGCATCCTGGCAACGGTCAGTTTGTTTACAAACATGCGAAAGGTTCTATAGACCCTTTTCACGTGACGTCACGACAAATGCGGCCGCCATTTTGGACATGTACTACCAGTAGTTTACCACAGCCAACATTGAGGAGCGGCAGCAAAGAAAGTTTTTACTTTCAGCAAGACTTCCATCATGCCACTATATTGTTGTGCACCTACCGTAGATGTAGTAACCATCAACAAACAAGGCAAGGGTTATCATTTTATCGGATCCCGACAGAGAAGATGGATAGCGGCCATTAACAGGAAAGATTGGCAGCCCTCGGCATACCAACGCTTGTGTAGTGACCACTTTGTTGGAGGTAAGACGAATAAAATTAGCCAGAAAAGGCATTACATTGCTGTTAACATTCTGTGGCGGTGAGTGTGTAACCAAATAGGCTAAAATAACCCATTGTAACCTCTTTGTTCTTCTGTAGTAGCTATTGTTGACTAGCTAATGTCAACAACATAGTAGCTAGTATGTTACTGTAGCAATGTTAACATTCAGTCATTTGGATGACTGTTAAACCTTTCAGTCTCAAGTTTTTCCTTTACTGTATTTACTAGTTTACTGTAAATAAACTAGTTAATTAACTAAACTAGTTAATTTGAGGGGGCTTGCTTCCCCTCAAATTAAGCCCTGTACAGGTAAATAGCCGCCGGAGCCAACGTCCGAGGTTCCGGAGCGCGCTCCGACTTGCTCCCCCTCAAATTAAGCCCTGTGCTTAATTTGAGGGGGAGCAAGCCGGAGCGCGCTCCGGAACCTCAGACGTTGGCTCCGGCAGCTATTTACACTGGACCCGGTGTAAATAGCTGCCGGATCATAATTACAGTAAACTAGTAAATACAGTAAAGGAAAAACTTGAGACTGAAAGGTTTTAAAAGTCATCCAAATGACTGAACGTTAACATTGCTACAGTAACATACTAGCTATTATGTTGTTGACATTAGCTAGTGCTAACAGCTAGCTGCTAGTACACTGCTACAACAGACACCGACCCTAATAATACAGTTCTTGGTCATTGCCTGGTAACAGCAAATTTATAACAGGCCATGTCTCAACAGACTAAGAAGTTATTTCAATGACATTTAATAACATTTTGTTTATCCTGAGGACCGAAAGTAAATGAAAATGTGAACAAACCTTAGCTGTAATAAGATGGCAACCACCGGCTCCAGGGACGACCCACTGATGTAGGCATGTTACCCAGCCTGACACAAAATATTTGTAGGCATCCAAACTCTTATACGCTTTCAGATCAATACCTGTGTATGGCGATGGGTTTTTAACGACATAGGTATACAGATCATGTGGGCTGAAGTCAGGTAAAGACGAGGGCTTCGTGTACTTCCGTACGTCAGTGAACAATCCTGGTGGAAGCAGGTAAACGTCGTTCTCTAAGCCTGCTAACCTCAATTTTTGCAAATACCTCTCCCTCTGCTCGGCCTGTAAATGCCCTACGTCGCTGGATAGTGAAAGTGTTTTCTGCATCTCGCTCCTTTTTCTTTTATGTTTTTCGTTTGTCGCCTTCCTCGCATTCAAACCGATTCGAACCGAAGTCCACTACATGTCCAAAATGGTGGTTGCGTTTACGAAGGTCACGTGACTGAAAAGGGTCTATACACAGCAGAGAAGACCAGTAAGTGAATGCCAGCAAGATGGAAGTCCCATCCTGGATCCTGATTGCGCTGAACTGGGAGATAGTAAATCTCTGGAGTGGAAGTGCGGGGCGGATCATGACACTCAGCGGTGCCTTCATGCCATGCTGCATTGATGCAGTAATTTGGGGTAAAGGATCCCCAATCAAGTATTGAGTGTATAAATGAACATACCGGTACTTTCCAGAAGTTGGAAATTTCTGTATTGTAAATCCTTTTTTGATTGATCTTAGGAAATATTCTCATCATTTGAGATACTGGACTTCTGATTTTCATGAGCTATCGTCATTGGCTGTCCATCGCAAGCGATAATGACTGCTTCATTAGAATGCGCGGAAACGGAGATGGGCCACGAGGCCCACACCAGAGCAACAGAGTCATCTGCAGCGGTGGCACAAATGGCCTGGTTGAGCTGCTATGGAATGTCTGGCTTCGTGAGCTCTTGTATACTCCCTTTGACGCTTGTCTTCAATTGCGGACACTGAGCTTTTAACTATGCTTCGCCATGTTGTTCTATCCGAGGCATCCCTTTCCCATGTCTGATCGATAATGCCGGCATTCTTCATGTTCCTCTTCAAGACGTCTTTGTACCTCAGTTTCTGTCCTCCTTGTCTCCTCTTTCCTCAGCTCAGTTCCGAATAGAAAATGGCTTCGGGTAGACGCGTGTCAGGCATGTGCCCGATGTGTCCAGCCCATCGAAATTGGGAGGCTGTGATAAGGGCTTCCACGCTTACTGTACTGGTGTATCAGTTCGCAGTGCAATTTAAAATCCTTTACCTCCTCTCTCTCAGGAATTGGACCATCAGTTTTATAATCCAGTTCTCAGCTTAAACAAACTTTGATGCTTGAAATTATTTGGATTTTAGTCAGGACGTTAGTGGTAAAGTGTATAACTCCATTCATATGTAAGTGGTTTATCCTGGTCAGGATTCCTGTACATCTGGAGCCTATCCCAGGAACGCTGAGTGTAAAGCAGGGACATACACACTGCATACACTGCAACATACACACACTTACTCACTTATTTACAGCTAGGGGCAATTTAGAGTCAATCCACATTCAGGCATGTTTTAGGAAGCAGGAAGAAACTAGAGAACCCAGATGAAACTGACACAATACCAGAGAGGATGTGCAAGATTATCGATGATCTATTATTACCTTGCTTGGGACAGAGTCCACCAGGGGGTGAGGTATTGCTTCCAGTCAGGTTTGTCTGTTTGTTTTTTTGTTAATGATGTTGCGGGAAAACGGCTGGACCAGTCTTCATGAAACTTTCAGGATAGATGGGCATTGGTCTCAAATGGGGGTCATTCAGTCAAGGTCAAGGTTTTTCTGGCTACCGCCTCATATAGAGGCAGTAGCCACTATATCATCGTGCTGTAAAGGCCAATTTATGCTGACAACCCAGTCCTCGCAGATAGCGTCGCAGACAGTGTCTGCGTAGCCCCCCCACCTTCGCAGACGCTCTGCGCGCACCTCCCAAAAATTGTGACCACCGCAGAAGCCTCGCAGACAGCGTTGCAGACAAGAGGGCTCTGATTGGTCCACTCTACATCCGCTGTACACGCACTTCCGCTTCCCTACTTTCCCGGTTTGGTTTGTTTTCACGACCGCCATTTTTAAAAACACGAGCGAAGATTGAGCAACACAAAGTGCGGTTGATCGAGGAAGTGAGGAAGTACGTACATACGACTCCAGTTCTAGTCATTATAAGTAACCGGAGGATAAACACTCCACTAACCACACCCACCAACTACTCCTAGCGATTTCGCGACTTCGCGCCCCCTTGCGTTGTGGCGGTGAATAACATCGCGCAGTCATCGTGCTGTAAGAATGTAAGAGTGTAACAATCGCGCAGTACCATGTGAGAGGTAAAGTGTGTTCTGATTGGCTGAGAGCAGTAAGCAGTACAGTGTGTTCTGATTGGCTGAGAGCAGCAGAGAATCAGAATCAGAACCATGTTTATTGGCCAAGTTTGTTCACACACAAGGTCAAAATCAAGGTCAAGGTCACCCAAAAGGTCAAAATCATTTTTTCACGATATCTTCCTTCATATTCATCATAAGTGCTACCAGGCGAGGTTTGTTTTGCCTGACAACACTTGTTTATATCTGTAGTGCATTTCTACACACACACACACACACACACACACACACACACACACACACACACACACACACACACACAGAGTCTCTCTCGCTCTCACACAAACAGTGTTCTAGATGAAAACATCTACTATTGTGTACATTAAAATATTTAACTGATCCTTCATAATAAAAAAGTCCGAACTCAGTGTTTTGCTGCTCTCCCAGCTCTTTGCATTGATGCTGTTTTATCTCCTACAACTTGTGATGTATGACTGAAAGTGAGGTGGCAGAAACTTGGCATCCAGCCTGACTGCACTGACTTGGCCTTCCTCAGCTAAAGCTCCGTATCCAGTTGTGTGCACCTGGAGCACAAGAGCATGCATTTCAGCACACTGAAGTGTTTACAGGTCCCTACAGCCAAGTAATAACCCAGTAATAATCACTCTCACAGTACCAAATGGACCAAACATTCAGCACATATCACCACCTGAGAACAGCTGCAGGAAAATCACCGAGGCACACTCATGGCTTGTTTTTCGGGGAAAGAGATGGGGAAGGTTTTAGACTGTTTCTATATGTTTCCATGAAGCACACTGGGCATCGTCGTCATCATCATTCTCATCATCACCATTTCTCATCATCATTCTGATCACCACCATCATCATCATCATTCTCATCACCATCATTCTCATCATCATTCTCATGATCACCATCGTCATCATTCTTATCATCACGATCATTATCATCGTCATCATAATTCTCATCATCACTCATCATCATCATTCTCATCATCGCCGTCATTCTCATCATCACCATCATTATCATCATCATTCTCATCGTCGTCATCATAATTCTCATCATCACTCATCACCATCATTCTCATCATCACCATCATCATCATGATCATCATCACTCATCATCATCGTCGTCATCATCATTCTCATCATCACCATCATTCTCATCACCATCACCCATCATCATCATCATCATCTTAATCATCACTCATCACCATCATCATCCTCATTGTCGCCATCATCATTATTCTCATCATTGCCATCATCATCATCATCACTCATCATCATTCTCATTATTGCCATCATCATCATCATCATCATCATGCTCATCATCACCCTCATCGTCATCATCATTCTCATCATCATCACCATTATCATCATCTTTCTCATTGTCATCATCATCACAACTATTTGTTTCTTTAGAAATCTAATTGCCTATTTTGAATTGTAGACACAGATTAAAGGACATCGTGTTAATTTTTTTCTTTATTTAAAAAATAGTCATCAAAATGCATTTCATCTTTTAATCATGAAATTTTTTCTCATTACCACATTTTAGCATGAAGTCTCATGCCTTTACCATCTATTCTATTCTATTCTATTCAGATGCCATCTCACATCTTTATCATTTATTCTATTCTAAAGTCACCTCATACCTATATCATTTCATCTCATCTCATCATCTCTAGCCGCTTTATCCTTCGACAGGGTCGCAGGCAAGCTGGAGCCTATCCCAGCTGACTACGGGCGAAAGGCGGGGTACACCCTGGACAAGTCGCCAGGTCATCACAGGGCTGACACATAGACACAGACAACCATTCACACTCACATTCACACCTACGGTCAATTTAGAGTCACCAGTTAACCTAACCTGCATGTCTTTGGACTGTGGGGGAAACCGGAGCACCCGGAGGAAACCCACGCGGACACGGGGAGAACATGCAAACTCCACACAGAAAGGCCCTCGCCGGCCACAGGGCTCGAACCCAGGACCTTCTTGCTGTGAGGCGACAGCGCTAACCACTACACCACCGTGCTGCCCCTATATCATTTAATTTATTTTATTTTATTTATTTTATTCTCAGGTCATTTCTTGCCATTGTCTTCTGTTCTGAGGTCAGCTTGTGTTTTTATATTCTACTCTATTCTATTCTCAAGCCATCTCGTACCTTTATCTAGTCTTTTCTATGTATATATTGAACAAATTAATAAACTATGTAATAAGATATAAATTACAGTATAAAGGATGACCCTAATGGGGCTAATAAAATCTAAAGCCTGTTCCCGTGCCTCATTGTACTACAAGCTCTGAAGCATTCTTTGGAGAACCTTTTACATTTGTACCTTTTACCATGCAACAAGTACGTAAGGCTCTTAAAACTTTGAACCACAGTAAACCTCACGGGCCAGATTTTATAGAGCCTTATTTTGTGAAAATGGCTGCTGATTTTATTGCACAGCCCATCACAACACTTTTTAATTTATCAATTGAAAACAAAGAACTACCTTCAGTTTGGAAGTCAGCCTTTGTTATTCCTCTTTTAAAAGGAGGTGATCCAGCCGTATTAACCAATTACAGGCCAATATCTAATTTGTGTATCCTGTCAAAAATCCTTGAATCTCTGGTGTGTGAGCAACTCAAAGATTTTTTATATTCAAACGACCTTCTTTCAAAGCTGCAATCAGGTTTTAGGAAAAAGCACAGTACTGTCACTGCTGCCACAAAAGTGATTAATTACATATTTGTTGCCCTTGATAAAAAACAGTACTGTGCTGCGGTTTTTATTGACCTGTCAAAGGCGTTCGACACTGTGGACCACATAGTTCTAAAGAAAAGGCTCTCCAGTTTTGATCTTTCAGATCATGTAGTTTCCTGGTTCACAAATTATTTAAGTGATAGAACCCAATGTATCAAATATGATGACTTGTGTTCAGAATTTGTGGGTGTCCATAAGGGGGTGCCACAGGGTTCTATATTAGGTCCCCTCCTATTCATTATGTATATAAATGACGTGGGTCAAAATGTGTCTGATGCAAATATGCATTTCTATGCTGATGACACAATCATTTACTGCTGTGGGTCATCCCCTACTAATGCTGTTGAATCCTTGCAGAAGGCTTTTGATGTGATCCAGCACGCATTTCTGCAGCTAAAATTAGTACTTAACGTGGACAAGACTAAACAAATGTTGTTTTCAAAGCCAAGGAAGGGACTGTTAAACATCCCCACAGTATTCACTCTTGAGGGAAATGAAATAGAGGTGGTCCACTCGTATAAATATCTTGGTATCCTGCTTGATGACACCCTGACATTTAAAGCCCACATTGAAAATCTTGTTAAGAAACTTAAACTGAAGCTGGGTTTTTTATTTAGAAATAAATTTTGTTTTTCTTTTGATGTTAAGAAGCGCCTTGTCGCTGCAACTTGTTTATCTATTTTAGACTATGGAGACTTGTTGTACATGAATGCTTCAGCTCAATGCCTGAGTAAGATTGACTCTGTGTATCATGCTGCCCTGAGGTTCATCACTAATTGTAGGGCCTTGACCCATCACTGCGAACTATATTCCCGAGTCGGATGGCCATCATTGTCTGCCAGGAGGCTGACTCACTGGTATACCTTTATATACAAGGCAATACTTGGACTACTGCCACCCTACATCAGTAACCTAATCACATTGAGGAACCTTGACTCTTATGGCCTGCGCTCTAATGATCATTTGCTGCTCTCTGTCCCATCCGTCTGCACAGAGCAGGGAAAAAGAGCTTTTGTTTTCTCTGCCCCTACCACCTGGAACAAGCTGCAAAAGGACTTAAAAATAAAAGAACTTATTCCATTGAGCGATTTTAACTCCAGACTGAGAGCACTTGAGACAGCGTCTCTGATTTGTAACTGTTTTAAATGATTTTTTCTTTTTTCTTTAGACTTCTGTAAATTGTAATTTTAATTTTGTAACTTGTGCTGCCTCTTGGCCAGGACGCCCTTGTAAAAGAGATTATTAATCTCAATGGGTCTTCTTTCCTGGTAAAATAAAGGTTTAATAAAAAAATAATAAATTAATAAAATAAAGTTACAGTAATGCCAACTAAAGTAGCATACAGTGAATCAATCTTAGAATGAATACGCAAACGCACAATTTATAAATGCACAGACGGTCGTCAGTGTTTCACACTGTCATACGACACATGACGTCCATTACTGATAATCTTCTCTGACTAAGAGTCTGTAAGTGTGACCCTCCATCACACTGTCTTTATAATGTGACACATAGCAATTTGGCTTTGTGTCCCAAGACATGTCTTATGCAAGCTTATAAAACAGACAAATGCCTTCTGCAGCAAGTTATCACATAGTCTTAGGGCTAGATATTGCATTCCTTATGCCTTAATGTTGTTTATCGGAAATTACAGTAAAATTTATTGATGAAATCTCATGCTTTTGCCTTTATCATCTATAAACTTAGTCAGGTTCTGCCTCATAACTCTGCACAGGCACTGTGTTATGGTGAGGCGTAATGTTCTGCTGCATTAAAAAAAAAAGAAAAAAAAAGACATGCCATCTGGTGGTGAAGTAAAAAAAAAGAAAGCCATGGATTACAGTGTCTTGAAACAAATTATGAAATTAAAAATGTCTTCATGTATAGCTTCCTGACAGATTTTACAGACAATAGGTTGCACTGTTATGCTTTCTTTAAGTAACAGCTTAAATTGTGTAATTTATGGCAGATGCTCAATGATGCTGCACCTGATAGACATACCACACACACGTCTCTCTCACACACACACACACACACACACACACACACACACACACACACACACACACACACATAGTGTGTACCATATCAATGTCACTGTGGGTTGGGAAATGAACATCATCCAATGAATACCTAGTCCATGGTGGTTCTCTTATTGTGGTCCCATTCCATTGATGAACAGAGTAAGGGGTGCCAATACATTTGGGATAGTAGCACATGGGCTATATTTATATCTATCTATCTAGTTCATTTTCTTTTATCATTTAATTAAAAAGGGTAAACTTTCAAATATTTCTATATTCATTACACGTAAAGTGAAAGATGTCAAAGCTTTTTGTTTTAATTTTGATGAAAATCAGCAATCCAGTATCTAAGCATCTCATCTCATTATCTCTAGCCGCTTTATCCTGTTCTACAGGGTCGCAGGCAAGCTGGAGCCTATCCCAGCTGACTACGGGCGAAAGGCAGGGTACACCCTGGACAAGTCGCCAGGTCATCACAGGGCTGACACATAGACACAGACAACCATTCACACCTACGGTCAATTTAGAGTCACCAGTTAACCTAACCTGCATGTCTTTGGACTGTGGGGGAAACCCACGCGGACAACATACAAACTCCACACAGAAAGGCCCTCGCCGGCCACGGGGCTCGAACCCAGACCTTCTTGCTGTGAGGCAACAGCGCTAACCACTACACCACCGTGCCGCCCCGTATCTAAGCTTATTAGAGTATTTCATTTCAAGTTTGAGTAAAACAGTATAAATACCATGCATCTCTCAGTCTAGTTCAATACACACAACCACAATCATGGGGAAGACTGCTGACTTGACAGTTGTCCAGAAGACAATCATTGACACCCTCCAGAAGGAGAGTAAGCCACAAAAAGTCATTGCTGAAAAGGCTGGCTGGAAAAGGTGCACAAGCAACAGGGATGACCGAAGCTTTGAGAGGATTGTCAAGAAAAGTTGATTCAAGAACTTGGGAGAGGTTCACAAGGAGTGGACTGAGTCTGGGGTCAGTGCATCAAGAGCCACCACCATAGATGTCTTCAAGAAAGGGGTGACAACTGTCGCATTCCTAATATCAAGCCTGAACCAGAGACAACGTCAGAAGCGTCTTACCTGGGCTAAGGTGAGAGAGAAGTGGACTGTTGCTCAGTGGTCCAAAGTCCTCTTTTCAGATGAAAGTACATTTTGCATTTCATTTGGAAATCAAGGTTCTAGAGTCTGGAGGAAGAGTGGAGAGGCACAGAATCCAAGGTGCTTGAAGTCCAGTGTGAAGTTTCCACCTTTGATGATTTGTGATGATTTGTGGTGTCATGTCATCTGCTGATGCTGGACTGTGTTGTATCAAGTCCAAAGTCAGCACAGCCATCTACTAGGAGATTTTAGAGCACTTCATGCTTCCATCTGTTGACCAGCTTTGTGGAGATGCTGATTTCTTTTTCCAGCAGGACTTAGCACCTGCTTAGAGTGACAAAACTACTACCAAATGGTTTGCTGACCGTAATTTTAAAGGGCTTGATTGGCCAGCCAAACATGCCTGACCTGAACCCCAGAGAGAATCTTTGGGCTGTTGTCAAGAGAAAGATGAGAAACACTCGACCCAAAAATACAGACGGAGCTGAAGGCCGCTATCAAAGCAATCTGGGCTTCAATAACACCTCAGCAGTGCCACAGGCTGATCGCCTCCATGCCACGCCACA
The DNA here is from genome assembly GCF_027579695.1 of Neoarius graeffei. Taxonomy (NCBI): domain Eukaryota; kingdom Metazoa; phylum Chordata; class Actinopteri; order Siluriformes; family Ariidae; genus Neoarius; species Neoarius graeffei. The sequence continues at coordinate 14,748,818 of NC_083583.1, read as the reverse complement.
TTGATGCAGTAATTCAGGCAATCAGTGAACTTGATAAAACACAATAGACCAACACCAGCAGATGACATGGCACCCCAAATCATCACAGACTGCAGAAACTTCACACTGGACTTCAAACACCTTGAATTCTGTGCCTCTCCACTCTTCCTCCAGACTCTAGGACCTTGATTTCCAAATTAAATGCAAAATTTACTTTCATCTGAAAAGAGGACTTTGGACCGCTGAGCAACAGTCCATTTCTCTCTCTCCTTTTGTATATTTTGTTGGCTGTAAAATAAGTTTAGGTTATGAAATGATCTCTAAAAAATATGAATGCATTTGTAACATTAATAAAATGTATTAAAAATGTTATGATCTATAATACAATTAAAAATATTATTTAAATGTTTTGTTAATAATATACATTCTATCTATCTATACAGGCATTTAGCAGATGCTCTGATCCAAAGGGACATACAACATACCCAAAGCAGCCTGGGGAGCAGTTGGGGTTTAGGTGCCTTGTCCAAGGGCACTTCAGCCATTCCTGCTGATCTAGGGAATCGAACCGGTGACCGTTTGGTCCCAAAGCTACGTGCATATATTATTTATAATCACAATTTCACACTTAACAGCAATGATATACTAATGGAAGCCATTTTGGTTCATCTCATCTCATTATCTATAGCTGCTTTATCCTGTTCTACAGGGTCGCAGGCAAACTGGAGCCTATCCCAGCTGACTACGGGCAAAAGGCAGGGTACACCCTGGACAAGTCGCCAGGTCATCACAGGGCTGACACATAGACACAGACAACCATTCACACCTACGGTCAATTTAGAGTCACCAGTTAACCTAACCTGCATGTCTTGGACTGTGGGGTTAACCGGAGCACCTGGAGGAAACCCACGCGGACACTGGGAGAACATGCAAACTCTGCACAGAAAGGCCCTCACCGGCCACGGGGCTCGAACCCAGACCTTCTTGCTGTGAGGCAACAGCGCTAACCACTACACCACCGTGCTGCCCCATTTTGGTTCATTTTAACACTTTTTTTTCAACAATTTAGTCCAGAACAGATGGACTGCTTGAACACCCTGGCAGACATGCGATGAAAAATAATTCAAGTCACCAGACAATGTTTTTTGTCTTCACCATGTCTTCATCAGCTGCAAACTCAGAGCCAGAAAAAATACAAAACTCTCCAAAGAAATTGTGACTTAAAATTATAGTCTCACCACAAGGTGGCGCTGTTTCACTTCTCCAGACCTCTAGACATGTCAGCTAGGATTTCTTATTGCAGAAAACTGGTCTTTTAAAACAGGAAAATAAGATGCATTGCCCCCTTTACTTCACTGTTAAGCTTTCTCTCAGGTATCGAACGTGCACTGTTTAGGGTTGCATGAAAGAGTTGCACGAAAGAAACTCTTCCTGAGAGAAATCCATCTCCTGAACCTCACCAACTCGGCTACAGCTGCTGTGTTTAAATGCCACATTTAAATCAAACGTTTCTGAACACCGTCAGATGAACACGTCTCATGAAAAAGGCAGCTTCATGGAAGAAAAAGCCTGCAAATCTCCACTCTTGGTAAATGTCGAACCATTAAAAGTTCTTTGTTTGTCTCTCGAAGGAAAATATTAAAGGTAGACTGACTTTCAGACTTTTCAGGTTTAGGTCATAAAAAGTATTTTCCCTGACACCCAATTATTTTTGTTTAGTGGACTGAAAGCTACTGAATTAGAATCACAGACTTCCAATTGTATTAGTTTTTTTTTTTAAATTGAACAATTAATGAATTTAGGGCCACATGGCTCTAAATTCTCTGCTATTTTTTCTTGCTTCACCTTGACGCAATACAAGATACTACGTCATGCATCACGTGGTGGGCTTTCCCCATTCGCGCAAGGCATTGTGGGATACAAATTTGAAACGGGAAAGGAAAATGGAGGATGTGAGTGTGCGAATGAAACATGAAAGACTGAATATAGTAATGGAAAGTGAGAAGAAAAGACGTTATATACGAAGGAAAGGAAACGCAGGACCAAACTAATAAATATCTGCGGTCAGCGAGCACCTCGGTGTGATCAGCTGTTTGTTTAGCGACAGAATGATGGAACTGTCAGCGCATAGTCAAGGTAAACCTGTAGATGGCAGTAATGCAACACTGGATGCCAGCTGCTGTAAAACCCAAAAGAAGAAGACGAAGATGCCGAAAGGTAAACCTGCGCATGCGCACACGGACTTCCTCTGTCTCCTTGACTACGCAAAGCGAGTGATTTCATGCACATTATTTGCTCGGGAATCCCTTCAAATTAGGGCAGCACGGTGGTGTAGTGGTTAGCGCTGTCGCCTCACAGCAAGAAGGTCTGGGTTCGAGCCCCGTGGCCGGCAAGGGCCTTTCTGTGTGGAGTTTGCATGTTCTCCCCGTGTCCGCGTGGGTTTCCTCCGGGTGCTCCGGTTTCCCCCACAGTCCAAAGACATGCAGGTTAGGTTAACTGGTGACTCTAAATTGACCGTAGGTGTGAATGGTTGTCTGTGTCTATGTGTCAGCCCTGTGATGACCTGGCGACTTGTCCAGGGTGTACCCCGCCTTTTGCCCATAGTCAGCTAGGATAGGCTCCAGCTTGCCTGCGACCCTGTAGAACAGGACAAAGCGGCTCGAGATAATGAGATGAGATCCCTTCAAATTAAATAACTTCCCAACCACAGAATGACCTGGATTTGTATATATTTTTTTTAGATATTCCAGAAATAAACATATATCACAATGACCAAATTTCAGAGGGAACTAAATTTCACTGGTTTTATGAAATCAAAAGGCTGTCTAGCTTTAAAGAAAAAAAAAATCCACCATGAAAGAATTTTATGACTCCCTGAGGTTTCAAGTTAGATTATCCTAATCAAGATCCCCACATACCCATCAACACAGACTAAAATTTTCTGGTCATATTCCCAGGAGTAAGAATGAAGTTGCATCACAGCTTTTGTTTTGGGAACCAAGGCATGGTAAACAAAGCAGGGGTCGCCCAGGAACAACCTACCGTATACAGAGCAGATGGAATGAGATATGAATTTACTAAGAGAGGCGCCTCCCAATATAATGGATCAACAAGATCAATGGAGAAAGCACATCTAACGTACACGAGTGTGCTCAATGATTGACTGAATCTTTATAATAAATCTTCTAAGACGTTCAAGTTTTATTCTGTATTAAAACTCTAAATTGACTTCATCAACATGCTAGTCCATTTTCACTTTGGTTAACTGTTCCCGACATTACCCACAATGCTGTTCAACAATCTGCAATGGGATTGAACCCTTGCCTCATCTGTACCTAAACTGAGAGTGATGCAGCAGCGCTTTAGTCCTGTAGTCTATCCAGCTCTCTGATGTCCTCATCTGCCCACTCTCCTCAAACACATCAGCTTCATTCTCTCTCGCTGTGGCTTCATCAAATATTAATTCTGAGTGTGAAACCAGTTTTGCAAGACATTTTAAAAAAATACATTTTTGGCCATAAGTTTGTGGACACCTGCCCTGCCCATCACACTCGTGTGGTTCTTCTTCAAACTCTTGCCACAAAGTTGGAAGCACACAATTGTCAGGAATATCTTTGTATCCTGTCGCATTACAATTTTATTTCACTGGAACCAAAAGGAGGGTGGCACAGTGGTGTAGTGGTTAGCGCTGTTGCCTCACAGCAAGAAGGTCCGGGTTCGAGCCCCGTGGCTGGCAAGGGCCTTTCTGTGCAGAGTTTGCATGTTCTCCCTGTGTCCGCGTGGGTTTTCTCCGGGTGCTCCGGTTTCCCCCACAGTCCAAAGACATGCAGATTAGGTTAACTGGTGACTCTAAATTGACCGTAGGTGTGAATGTGAGTGTGAATGGTTGTCTGTGTCTATGTGTCAGCCCTGTGATGACCTGGCGACTTGTCCAGGGTGTACCCCGGCTTTCGCCCGTAGTCAGCTGGGATAGGCTCCAGCTTGCCTGCGACCCTGTAGAACAGGATAAAGCGGCTAGAGATAATGAGATGAGATGGAACCAAAAGGCCCAAACCTCTTCCAGCATGACAATGCCCCTGTGCACAAAGCACAGCTCCATAAAGACATGGTTTGCCAAGACTGGTGGAGAAGAACTTGAATGTCCTGCACAGAGCTCTGAGCTTAACCCCACTGAACACCTTTGGGATAAACTGGAATCCTGACTGCATCCCAGACCTCCTCACCCTACATCAGTGCCTGACCTCACTAATGCTCTTGTAGCTGAAGGAGCACAAACCCCACAGCCACACTCCAAAATCTAGTTGAAGCCTTCCCAGAAGAGTGGAGGTTATTATAACAGCAAACTGGGACTAAATCTGGAATGGGATGTTCAACAAGCACATAATATTAGGTATGTGATGACCAGGTGTTCACAAACTTTTGGCCATATAGTGTACAACTCCTGGCAAAAAAAAAAAAAAAAATGGACTCACTACTCTTGGAGGATGTTCATTCAGCTGTTTTACTTTATAGCAAAAAAAAAAAAAAAAAAAACCACCTAAATCACAGATGTGACACAAAATTATTTTATTTAACAGCTGAACATTCTGGCTAGTGGCACGGTGGTGTAGTGGTTAGCGCTGCTGCCTCATAGCAAGAAGGTCTGGGTTCGAGCCCTGTGGCCGGCGAGGGCCTTTCTGTGCGGAGTTTGCATGTTGTCCGTGTGGGTTTCCTCCGGGTGCTCTGGTTTCCCCCAAAGACATGCAGGTTAGATTAACTGGTAACTCTAAATTGACTGTGAATGGTTGTCTATGTGTCAGCCCTGTGATGACCTGGCAACTTGTCCAGGGTGTACCCCGCCTTTCGCCTGTAGTCAGCTGGGATAGGCTCCAGCTTGCCTGTGACCCTGTAGAACAGGATAAAGCGGCTAGAGATAATGAGATGAGACATTTTGGCTTTGTGAAGCCCAGTGCACATGGGTGACTTCTCATCGCAAGCGTATTGTGATTTTTGGACGCATGTTTCCCCTCTCGGGTAGCTGCATGTGCGTTATCTGCGATTTGGGGAGGGGGATGCAAGTCATGTGGAAATCATGTCACTACTTTGCGGGCGGGGATTGGCTTAGCCTTTGGAGGTGATTGCTTCGTTATCACAAAGACACGCACATGCAGCGATATCTTTGCAACAAGTCAGTGACTGGCGATTTTTTGTCGCAGAATATCAAGCATGTTTGATACCTGTGATCTATCGCAAGGAACAAAAAACCGCCGTCGCAAATATCCGCACATGAAGCAATTTTTCGCTTGCGTCAAAAAGTTGCATGACCAAGTGACGGAAAATCGCCCATGTGCGCCAGGCTTAAAATATACCTCAAAAAATGTAAATAAAATTGTTGTAATTAATGGCACATTTTTTTAAGATCAAGTAGACTATAGAAACCCATGCAGACATGGGGAGAACATGCAAACTCCACACAAAAAGGCCCGCGCCAGCCGCTAGGCTCAAACCCAGGACCTTCTTGCTGTGAGGCGACAGTGCTAACCACTACACCACCATAATTGTACTCTACTATGAGTAAAAAATTAACTTCAACTTGGAAAAAAAATTGCGGCCCACTAGATGGCGCATTAGTGGGCCACGGCCCAGTGGTTGAGAAACACTGCTTTACCTGACATGCAACCCCATATCATCAATGACTGGAAATTTGCTTGTTTTCTTCAGGCAGTCATTTTTATATGTTTCATTGGAACGGCACCAAACAAAAGTTCCAGCTTCATCTCATTGGCCAATGCAGATTCGTAATTCATCACTGAATATCACTTCCATCCAATCATCCACAGTTCATGACTGCTTCTCTTTAGCCCACTGTAACCTTGTTTTCTTCTGCTTAGGTTTAATGATGGTTTATGTTTGGCTTTTCTATATGTAAATCCCATTTCCTTCAGCCGATTCCTTACAGTTCGGTCACAAACATTGACTCCTGTTTCTGCCCATTTGTTTTTCATTTCTTTTGTTGTGCCTTTTCTATTTTCAAGGCATATTGCTTTGAGTTTCCTGTCCTTACGCTTTGATGTCTTCAATGGTCTACCTGCAGCAGTTAAAGAAGTTCAACCTGTCAAAGACAATGATGGTGGACTTCTACACAGCCATCATTGAGCCCATCCTCACCTCCTCCATCACCATCTGGTACACTGCTGCCTCTGCCAGGGACAAGAGTAGACTGCAGGGTATCATTTGTTTGGCAGAGAAGGTGATCGGCTGCAGCCTGCCTTCACTTGAGGACCTGTTCGCCTCCAGGACACTGAGGCAGGCAGGAAAGATTGTGGCTGACCCCTCCCACCCCGGACATAAAATCTTTGAGACACTCCCCTCTGGCAGGAGACTGTGGTCCATCAAGACCAAAACCTCACACCACAGAAACAGTTTCTTTCCTACCGCTGCTGGCCTCATAAACATGACTAGTGACCCCCACTTGCTCTGCCTCCTCCCCACCAGTACCCTTCCTCAAACTCCTGGTCCACACTGCCCCCCCTCCCCACCTCAATAAACAAGACCAATGACCCCCACTGACTCTGCCCCCCCCAGTTGTTTACCTGATTTGCACAGCTGTTTAACTTATTGTTTACCTGATGGGTGGGACGGTGGTGTAGTGGTTAGCACTGTTGCCTCACAGCAAGAAGGTCCTGGGTTTGAGCCCAGTGGCTGATGAGGGCCTTTCTGTGTGGAGTTTGCATGTTGTGCCCGTGTCTGCATGGGTTTCCCCCATAGTCCAAAGACATGCAGGTTTGGTTAATTGGCGGCTCTAAATTGACCGCGAGTGTGAAAGGTTGTTTGTCTCTATGTGTCAGCCCTGTGATGACCTGGCGACTTGTCCAGGGTGTACCCCCCCTCTCACCCATAGTCAGCTGGGATAGCCTCCAGCTTGCCTGCGACTCTGTACAGCAGGGGTGTCAAACCTGATCCATAAAGGGCCGTGTGGCTGCAGGTTTTCATTCCAGCCATGCAGCAGCACCCTGATTTGGCTTATTCAATCAACTGACACACCCACCCTTTAATCAAGGGTGGGTGTGGCTGCAAGTATTTGACTGTGTGAAGACAGTTCAGTTGATTGAATGAGCCAAGTCAGGTGTGCTGCTGCATGGCTGGAATGAAAACCTGCAGCCACAAGGCCCTTTATGGATCAGGTTTGACACCCCTGCTGTACAGGATAACTGGCTACAGATGATGGATAGATGTTTACCTGATTTGCACAGTTGTTTATTTATTTCTATCTTGTTTATTTTATTACTTATTTCTTAATATCTTAGAATAGACCATTTTTATGTAGCTCCTTTATTAGAATAGACTGTATTTAGTATTTATTTATTTAGCACCTTAACTCCAAGCCAAATTCCTTGTAGTTGCAACAATTACTTGGCAATAAAGTGTTTTCTGATTCTGTATGTTTCCCTTTTAAAACCTTCCCATTTTGTTTGTACTTGCTCCAGATTTTAGACTCAGCTGACTGGGAACAACCAACATCTTTTGCCACAATCCGTGTTGAATTACCTTCTTGAAAGAGTTTTATAATCCTTTCCATTGTTTCAACTGACAGCTCTCTTGTTGGGGCCATGTTTCCTGTCAATCAGCCAGGTATAACAGCTCGTTAAGGTCTACAAACACTCTCTTTTTTAAATGCAGATCCATTTGCATATTTAGGCTTGTGTGGGTATTTGTTTTAGAAATGCAAGTTATAGGGTGATTCCATAATTTTTTCCTCTACTTGATCTTAAAAAAAAAGTGCCATTAATTACAACAATTTCATTTAATTTTTTAAGGTACATTTTACAAAGCCAAAATGTTCAGCTGTTAAATTGTGTCATGTCTGTGATTTGGGTGGCATGGTGGTGTAGTGGTTAGCACCATCATCTCACAGCAAGAAGGTCCTGGGTTTGAGCCCAGCCTTTCTGTGTGGAGTTTGCATGTTCTGCATGGGTTTCCTCTGGTTCTCCCAAAGACATTCAGATTAGGTTAATTGGTAGCTCTAAATTGACTGTGAGTGTGAATGGTTGTTTATCTCCATGTGTCAGCCCTGCCATGACCTGGTGACTTGTCCAGGGTGTACCCCACCTCTCACCCATAGTCAGCTGGGATAGGCTCCAGCTTGCCTGCGACCCTGCACAGGATAAGCGGCTATGGATGGATAGATACAGTAGATTTTGACCTAGTAAGAGCAATGTTTATTTCTTGAGCATATATCCAAAACTATTCATGATATGGATTTGAAACTTGGTATACATGTTAACAAGATGATGTAGATGTGCCTTTTCATACTAAGAAATTTGAGAAATTTTCATTTTTCATGTTTCCATGGAAACAATTTTTCAGACTTAGTCTCTCAGGTTAGTCTTAGGGGTAGGTTTTGTTTCCAGAGCAGAACTTGAAAACTATGAGTGGTGTGGTCTTGAAAGTTGGTATATATGTTGATTAAGTAATGTATATGTGGCTCCAGCTTGCCTGCGACCCTGTACAGGATAAGTGGCTACAGATAATGGATGGATGGATGGATGGATCTGTGATTTGTTTTTTTGCTATAAAGTAATACAGCTGAATGAACATCCTCCAAGAGTAGTGAGTCCATATTTTTTGCCAGGGGTTGTATATTAAAATACCACAACTTTATATATTGTATATTTTACATGACTGTCCATAGTGTATGACAGAAATAAGACAAAGAGCATGAATCATGGATAATAGTGTCTGATTCTGTCTGGGTTGTGATGTAACATCCCTTTTTTGTATCTGGTGCTCAGATCAATATGCAGCATGATTTCAAGTGTAATAATTCACTTAAATGGCACTTGTGTTGCTCAGTTGTTATGCAACAAGGTTCTAAGCTGTATATCCTTTTCAAAGCTCCATTCAGGGATTTATAATGTCTAGCCATGACTTGCACTATTATCCAACATACCTAATGATTCTCACAGATGTATGCTTGGAGCCTTCTGGGTAATGCTTTATATAATGTGACATATAGTTATAGCGATGAGAACATTGGTTATTTCAGACGCTGGATCCACCGTGACCCTGACCAGAATAAAGTGCTGTCAGAAGATGAATAAATGTTGGCTGGGATTAGAATGAGGTCTGTACAGTTTAACAAAATGACTGATAATGTTTTCGTCAATAATTTATGAAACCCAGAGAACAAATCAAGTTTGGCTTCAAATACTGCAGATAGTTTTGTATCTGTACAGTACTTGTTAAAGCTTAGAGTTTGAACAAACCAGCAAGATTACGCTAGAGTTTGAAAGTATCCAAATGTAAAATCCCACCCCTTCCATTCAAAGCCACTCCTCTAAAACATATGAACGCGCACCGCCTGATTACCGCTGGAGGCATGAGAGTACATGAGAGAAAGTGTTGGGGAGAGGAGTGTAGCATTTTGTTATCATATCCAACGACCTTATGTCTCATTCACATGTAAGAAAACATTTAACATTCTCATAACGAATGTAAACAACGCACACAGCTGTTGACTAGCTTGCTAGCTTTAGCAATATGCCTGCCTCACTTTGTAGAAAACTCAAGTCACGTGTAATGGCCATCATTTATGAAATGAACGTGTGACAGAAAACTGGGTGTATACAATCAAATCTCATGTGAAGCCTTGCCTCATGCACGCAAGATTCGAGTCAGCGTGGATGTCTAGTGCAGCACAGCAAATCTGACTGAGTGGAGAATTGTTTTAGACCATATAGTCTGACTGGCATCTAAGCAGCCACATATTCATCGCTTATAATATACATAGTGTATGGAAAAAGATATTTTCTAAAGGTCTACATTGACTAGTAGTATGTGTCATATATCGCTAACATATATCGAGGATATGTCATGGTGGTGCGAAGATATGAAGTTTATCTTTGAGTGGTGAACATATTCACGAGTGAGTGAAGTGAACAAGTGAAAATATTTTTCAACACGAGGAGATAAACTTCATATCTTCACACCCCTCTGTAATGTTCTTTATATTATATGGACACATCCACAAAAAAAAAATGTAAGGACATCAAAAGAATTTTAATTTTGAACTGGTTCGCCATTTTGACAACGCGTGGAAATGTCTAGGCAGCGGGAAAACACTGGGAGTGATGTCATCGGAGTGAAAGATCAGGAAACGCGTCACTCAGATCCGCGATGTATTGCGTATGAAAAATGCGAGTTTTTCAACATGAGAAGATAAACTTCATATCTTCAAGCCAACGTGTGATGTTCTTTTTATTATATCGACACATTCACAAACAAAAAGTACCCAAATTTATCGAAACAATTCATCGATTTCCTCACGAGTGACATATAGAGATCATACCTGTCAACCCTCCCGTTTTTCCCGGGAAATCCCTTATTTTGACTTATTTCCCGCTGTCTTCCCGTTTTTTTATTTTCCCGAAAATATCCCGTATTTTCACATTATATAAAGTCCCGTATTTTCACAATATAAAAAAGTCGGTAGGTCCAGAATTCATGACGCGCCTCTGACAGGAGTTTACAGCAGGAAGTCGGGCCATGAATTCACGTCCCCGCCCTCTCAGGCATCAGTAATTACATAACTACATCCGGAGGTGAGGCTGAACAAGTGATTAGGTCCAGTGTTGCCAGATTGAGCGTTTTCCCGCCCAAGTTGGGCGGTTTCAAGTGCATTTTGGCGGGTTTTGAACATATTTTGGGCTGTCTTTGATGATTTCAACAAGTGCGTGGCTGGAATGTTCCCAGACTCTTCCATCGCAAAGAAATTTTCCATGGGGAAAATGAAAGCCTCCCAAATAATCAAAGGTAAGCTACACAATGTTACATTAAGTATGTCCTGGCTAAGGCCTCATAAATAGCCTAGTGTAAACTAATTGGTGTATTAACTGTTTTATCCACTCATTGTCTCATTTTCTGTCTGAAACTTACCCATTTTAAATTACTCTTGGTTTAATATCTTATATTACTATCTATCTATCTATCTATCTATCTATCTATCTATCTATCTATCTATCTATCTATCTATCTATCTATCTATCTATCTAATGTTCCAAGGCCGTAAAACCATAATAAATTGCAATGGAATTGAATTTGACTGGTTATATAATGACCTTTCTTATTTTAACATAAGATACGTATTTTAGCCCTTAATTTGGGAAATAACTGGTACCACTGAAAGCAAATAAAAATAAATGTATAGTTTATTCACAAATGCACTCTATAAACCATAAGCATATTGAGTTTGGGTCTTGGCTATCACCAACATGCACCAGAGTACAGAAAATCACAAACACTAGATAGAAAATTGCCCCCCATTCAACTACACACCCACTTTTGGTGAAGGGTATGACTTTCCGAAATTTTCCCTTATTTTGAGTTAAAAATCTGGGAAATATCCCTTTTTTTCAAACCTCAAAGTTGACAGGTATGATAGAGATGTGTCACGGTTTTGGTTCTCCGTGTCCCAGATGTAGCTCGTATGAAAAATATGAGTGGCGTCTTTCCCAGTAAAACACCGTGTCCATATAATCTATAGAGGATATTACACGGTTGCGCAAAGATATGAAGTTATTCTTCGAGTTGTGAATGTATATTTCACAAATGAACGAGTGATATATTTTTGAGCATGACATTTCCATGCATCGTCAAAATGGCAAACTGGTTCAAAATTAAAATTCTTTTGATTAACTTGCATTTTTTTTGTGTGGATGTGTCCATATAATATAAAGAACATTACACGGTGGCGTGAAGATACGAAATTTATCTTCTCATGTTTTCACTCGTTCGTGAATATGTTCACCACTCAAAGATAAACTTCATATCTTTTCACACCGTGTCATATCCTCTATATTTCATTATCTCTAGCAGCTTTATCCTGTTCTACAGGGTCGTGGGCAAGCTGGAGCCTATCCCAGCTGACTACGGGCGAAAGGCGGGGTACACCCTGGACAAGTCGCCAGGTCATCACAGGGCTGACACATAGACAACCATTCACACTCGCATTCACACCTATGGTCAATTTAGAGTCACCAGTTAACCTAACCTGCATGTCTTTGGACTGTGGGGGAAACCAGAGCACCCAGAGGAAACCCACGCGGACACGGAGAGAACATGCAAACTCCACACAGAAAGGCCCTCGCCGGCCACGGGGCTCGAACCCGGACCTTCTTGCTGTGAGGCGACAGCGCTAACCACTACACCACCGTGCTGCTCGATCCTCTCTATATATTAGCGATAAACTTATCTTCAAGCCAACGTGAAACACAGGAAGTCAGGCAGAAAGTAAACAGCTCAGTAAAGTTAGGCACAGAAACACTAAATGATACTTTGCGATGTGGGTGTGTGAGAGCTGGGCTTAAAGGGAACTGAAGTCATTTTTAAACTTGCTTTATTTCTTACTTAATGTGTTATTCAATTACGTTTTCAGTTTTATTAACCTTATATCGTAACTCGTATTGGCATATTATATTACACTTATCAGCTTTTTCGGTTTTTAGCCATGTTGAATGTAGTTCATATGGTCGACGGCAGGAGTCGCTTATCTGCGATTTTCACGAGACTTGTGCGAGACTTCAAACGTGAAGTATCAGTGCCGCCATTTTGAAAACTGTTTACATGGCGGCCAGATCGCCATATCATTCCAATTTAGATTAATTTTAAGATTTGCCAGCTTCATCAGTGATGGAGTGTCAGTCCTGCGTGCTGTGGCGCATGCACCTGAAGGTACGCCTCGGGCTGCGTGTGCGCCGAGTGGACTCCAGCATGCGCACCGTGAACAAGACGCACCTGAGCTCAATTAAGGAACTATGTGTTTGCCTATTTAAGGACTGTGCTGATGCATTTGCATCGCGAAGTATTATGATACGCATGTCCGCATTACCGAGCCTTTCTACCCGTTGTCTTGATTTCCTGTTTCACGATCCTTGTGCCTGTTTCTTGTTCTTGTCCTCACTTAGCCTTTGATGTACTGTTTGCACCTCGACCGACCCTTTTGCCTGTATTCTTGTTTTTGATCTAGCCTGCCATTTTGGATTGTTTGCCTGTGTATATATTATCTCATTGTATATATATTCTGCACTTTATTAAACTGTATACTTCTGCACATACATCCGCCTCCCTCATGTACGTGATATGGAGATTATTCCATACGACTTCGAACCAACGTGGAGTTGAGAAGAGTTGGAAAGACGACAGGATAAGGACTAGTCTGTCGCGCTGGTATTTACGTCATTACTGTCGCACAATTAAAACGTGCCAGATCAGGCGGCTGGTCTCATCTCATCTCATTATCTCTAGCCGCTTTATTCTGTTCTACAGGGTCGCAGGCAAGCTGGAACCTATCCCAGCTGACTACGGGCGAAAGGCGGGGTACACCCTGGACAAGTCGCCAGGTCATCACAGGGCTGACACATAGACACAGACAACCATTCACACTCACATTCACACCTACAGTCAATTTAGAGTCACCAGTTAACCTAACCTGCATGTCTTTGGACTGTGGGGGAAACCGGAGCACCCGGAGGAAACCCACGCGGACACGGGGAGAACATGCAAACTCCGCACAGAAAGGCCCTCGCTGGCCACGGGGCTCGAACCCGGACCTTCTTGCTGTGAGGCGACAGCGCTAACCACTACACCACCGTGCCCAGGAGGCTGGTGGGTTTTCAAAATAATAAATACATGCATGTATTTTTGTGAAAAATACATATTATACTGAGCGCATTTCCCACATAATCCTCACTAAGGTTTCTGACGGCACTACAAAATGGCGTCCTTGCTATTTAGTGCCCTATATAGTGAGTAGGGTTGCGATTTTGGACACGGGGAAAACTTCCGGCTTGATTACGTCAGCATTTGAAAGAGGGCGTGCGCATCTTTTGACAACGTTGGCAGATGTTGGCCACTTTGATTTCCGCTGTACGTTTTACTTCCGTCCTACGATGTCTCGCACAGGTCTCAACGAATCTCGTTTACGGCCGTCGCTTTGACATATGGACTGATATATTACACAGCATATTTCAAACACTCATAACTTGCTATAGCAGCGACACAATATCCATCAAAAATGCATTCCGATATTTAATAAAATGAGATAAATAGAATTTTGATGATACAAAATTTGCCTTCAGTTCCTCTTTAAGTAGGCGAGGTGATTGCTGAGGAATGAGAGACAGGTGCAATTAGTAATCAGGTGACAGAAGGTGCTGTGACTCTTGGGTGTTGTAGTCTGGAGCAGCCATGTTTGGAGGCTGTTCCGAGCTTGTGTTTTCAATGCCGTTACTGACAATGCCTAGTTATTATTCATTTTGGTCTTTGTAAACTTAAAAAAAAAACTTTTTTGGGTAAATACAACCCTGCCTTTTGAGCCAAAAACTCCCGTGTCCTCTTGCCTCACTGCTTGGTCCCTGACAACAATTATTCTTACACTACGATTGTTGAGATACGAATGTTTAAGGAATCACATGTGAAACCTGTTGTATGATGATTTTTGTACTCAGATCTGCACGGTGTTCTCTGTTAGATTGATAAATAAGGACCAATGAAGGCACGGGCAGAGGGAAATGCCTGGATAGATGACAGGTTTTTTTTCTTTTCTATTTTTATTGTCAGACCACTTGATTTATTCATCGCTGTCAGAATGTAAATACATTTCAAGAAATATATTTTTAAAAAAAGCTTCGAAAAAATGACCTACTTTAGCTTTAAGGATTACAATTTGTATAAAATGCTGATCTGTATTTTAAAACAAAGGAAAGAGAAAAGAGAAATTTCCAGAGTTGTTGATTTTAATCACTGTTTAATCAAAAGTTGCAAAAGAATGTCAGATGTTATCAAAACGTACAAAAGGAAACATTGCAGTCATGAGTTTTTGTGTCACCTACAAATAAGAAAAATGAAGATGCCAAAATGGTAAAACATCTCATCTGTATGAAGAAAAAAGGAAATGTTTGCATCATTTAACACATTTACTAACCAGGCATTTTCTTGAATAATCACAAAAAAAAAAAAGGTTAGAGCCTAATCCCAATCTAATAAGATAGAAGAAGTCCAGGATGAATGTGTCATAGTTCAGGACATGTTCATGAGCAGAACGCAAGCCGACTTCTCTCTTTAGGGGATCTGAGCGCTGGAACAGCAAGAGCGGAGACACTTTGAAGCTGATAAGGCCATGAAGTTGTATGATGAAGAAGAAACCTTTATTCGTCACATGCACACTTCAAGCACAGTCAAATTCATCCTCTGCATTTAACCCATCTGAAGCAGTGAATACACACATACACACAGCAGTGGGCAGCCACACCAGAGCAGTCAGGGGTCCGGTACCTTGCTCAAGGGCACCTCAGCCCAAGGCCGCCCCACGTCAACCTAACTGCATGTCTTTGGATTGTGGGGGAAACCAGAGCACCCAGAGGAAACCCACGCAGACACGGGGAGAACATGCAAACTCCACACAGAAAGGCCCTCGCCGGCTGCTGGGTTCGAACCTGGAACCTCCTTGCTGTGAGGCGACAGCGCTAACCACTACACCACCGTGCCGCCCAAAACGTGATATAACACGCTAAAAATGTGAACTAACACACGACACATTCCAGCTTCAGGATATAAAAATATCACATCAAGCAAAGTTATAATTATTAACTGCAGAGAATATTTCATATGGCTCTTTGGTGTATACTATATGTATAATTGTGTGTGTGTGTGTGTGTTATGTGTTCTCAGTGGTTATGACAAGTTCAGATCTCAAAGACTCCCAGAAGAGTAAAACTAAAACTTGCCAAATGTTTGGTAATTAATGCATCATGCATGAGGATTTGAGGCTGAGATGCAAAAAAACAAAAAAAACCAAAGCTCCCTACCAATCCCCAAACAAACAAACAAACAAACCTAAAGTCTAAAGCGAGACGGCCTTTCAATTTCAGTGAAATTTAGTTCCCTCTGAAATTTGGTCATTGTGATATATGTTTATTTCTGGAATATCTGAAAAAAAAAATCCAGGTCATTCTGTGACTGGGAAGTTATTTAATTTGAAGGGATTTCCGAGCAAATAATGTGCATGAAATCACTTGCTTGGCGTAGTCAAGGAGACAGAGGAAGTCCGTGTGCGCATGCGCAGGTTTACCTTTCGGCATCTTCTTCTTCTTCTTTTGGGTTTTACGGCAGCTGGCATCCAGTGTTGCATTACTGCCATCTACAGGTTTACCTTGACTATGCACTGACAGTTCCATCATTCTGTCGCTAAACGAACAGCTGATCACACCGAGGTGCTCGCTGACCGCCGATATTTATTAGTTTGGTCCTGCGTTTCCTTTCCTTCGTATAACACGTCTTTTCTTCTCGCTTTCCGTTACTGTAGTCAGTCTTTCACGTTTCATTCGCACACTCACATCCTCCATTTTCCTTTCCCGTTTAAAATTTGTATCCCACAATGCCTTGCACAAATGGGGAAAGCCCACCACGTGATGCATGACATAGTATCTTGTATTGTGTCAAGGTGAAGCAAGAAATAATAGCGGAGAATTTAGAGCCATGTGGCCCTAAATTCATTAATTGTTCTATTAAAAAAACTAATACAATTGGAAGTCTGTGATTCTAATTCAGTAGCTTTCAGTACCTGAGAGAAAGCTTAACAGTGAACTAAAGGGGGCAATGCATCTTGTTTTCCTGTTTTAAAAGATCAGTTTCTGCAATAAGAAATCCTAGCTGACCTGTCTAGAGGTCTGGAGACGTGAAACAGCGCCACCTTGTGGTGAGACTATAATTTTAAGTCACAATT
This sequence comes from Neoarius graeffei, assembly GCF_027579695.1. Lineage (NCBI taxonomy): Eukaryota > Metazoa > Chordata > Actinopteri > Siluriformes > Ariidae > Neoarius > Neoarius graeffei. Next base: position 14,732,080 of record NC_083583.1, on the reverse strand, counting down.
TCTTTGGAGAGTTTTGTATTTCTGGCTCTGAGTTTGCAGCTGATGAAGACATCTCATCTCATCATCTGTAGCCGCTTTATCCTGTTCTACAGGGTCGCAGGCAAGCTGGAGCCTATCCCAGCTGACTACGGGCAAAAGGCGGGGTACACCCTGGACAAGTCGCCAGGTCATCACAGGGCTGACACATAGACACAGACAACCATTCACACTCCCATTCACACCTACGGTCAATTTAGAGTCACCAGTTAACCTAACCTGCATGTCTTTGGACTGTGGGGGAAACCGGAGCACACCCACGGGGACATGGGGAGAACATGCAAACTCCGCACAGAAAGGCCCTCGCCGGCCACGGGGCTCGAATCCGGACCTTCTTGCTGTGAGGCGACAGCGCTAACCACTACACCACCGTGCCATTGTGATTATAAATAATATATGCACGTAGCGGGCGGCACGGTGGTGTAGTGGTTAGCACTGTCGCCTCACAGCAAGAAGGTCCGGGTTCGAGCCCCGTGGCTGGCGAGGGCCTTTCTGTGCGGAGTTTGCATGTTCTCCCCGTGTCTGCGTGGGTTTCCTCCGGGTGCTCCGGTTTCCCCCACAGTCCAAAGACATGCAGGTTAGGTTAACTGGTGACTCTAAATTGACCGTAGGTGTGAATGTGAGTGTGAATGGTTGTCTGTGTCTATGTGTCAGCCCTGTGATGACCTGGCGACTTGTCCAGGGTGTACCCCGCCTTTCGCCCGTAGTCAGCTGGGATAGGCTCCAGCTTGCCTGCGACCCTGTAGAACAGGATAAAGCGGCTAGAGATAATGAGATGAGATATGCACGTAGCTTTGGGACCAAAAGGTCACCGGTTCAATTCCCTAGATCAGCAGGAATGGCTGAAGTGCCCTTGAAAAAGGCACCTGAACCCCAACTGCTCCCCAGGCTGCTTTGGGTATGTTGTATGTCACTCTGGATCAGAGCATCCTTAGCCTGTATAGATAGATAGATAGATAGAATGCATATTATTAACAAAACATTTAAATAATATTTTAAAATGTATTATAGATTATAAAATTTTTAATAGATTTTATTAATATTATAAATGCATTCATATTTTTTGGAGATTATTTCATAACCTAAACTTATTTTACAGCCAACAAAATATACAAAAGGAGAGAGAGAAATGGACTGTTGCTCAGTGGTCCAAAGTCCTCTTTTCAGATGAAAGTAAATTTTGCATTTAATTTGGAAATCAAGGTCCTAGAGTCTGGAGGAAGAGTGGAGAGGCACAGAATTCAAGGTGTTTGAAGTCCAGTGTGAAGTTTCTGCAGTCTGTGATGATTTGGGGTGCCATGTCATCTGCTGGTGTTGGTCTATTGTGTTTAATCAAGTTCACTGATTGCCCGAATTACTGCATCAATGTGGCGTGGCATGGAGGCGATCAGCCTGTGGCACTGCTGAGGTGTTATTGAAGCCCAGGTTGCTTTGATAGTGGCCTTCAGCTCCGTCTGTATTTTTGGGTCAAGTGTTTCTCATCTTTCTCTTGGCAACAGGCCAAAGATTCTCTCTGGGGTTCAGGTCAGGCATGTTTGGCTGGCCAATCAAGCCCTTTAAAATTACGGTCAGCAAACCATTTGGTAGTAGTTTTGTCACTCTAAGCAGGTGCTAAGTCCTGCTGGAAAAAGAAATCAGCATCTCCACAAAGCTGGTCAGCAGATGGAAGCATGAAGTGCTCTAAAATCTCCTAGAAGATGGCTGCGCTGACTTCGGACTTGATACAACACAGTCCAGCATCAGCAGATGACATGACACCGCACATCACAGACGGCGGAAACTTCACACTGGACTTCAAGCACCTTGGATTCTGTGCCTCTCCACTCTTCCTCCAGACTCTAGAACCTTGATTTCCAAATGAAATGCAAAATTTACTTTCATCTGAAAAGAGGACTTTGGACCACTGAGCAACAGTCCACTTCTCTCTCTCCTTAGCCCAGGTAAGACGCTTCTGACGTTGTCTCTGGTTCAGGAGTGGCTTGATATTAGGAATGCGACAGTTGTCACCCCTTTCTTGAAGACATCTATGGTGGTGGCTCTTGATGCACTGACCCCAGACTCAGTCCACTCCTTGTGAACCTCTCCCAAGTTCTTGAATCAACTTTTCTTGACAATCCTCTCAAAGCTTCAGTCATCCCTGTTGCTTGTGCACCTTTTCCAGCCAGCCTTTTCAGCAATGACTTTCTGTGGCTTACTCTCCTTCTGGAGGGTGTCAATGATTGTCTTCTGGACAACTGTCAAGTCAGCAGTCTTCCCCATGATTGTGGTTGTGTGTATTGAACTAGACTGAGAGATGCACGGTATTTATACTGTTTTACTCAAACTTGAAATGAAATGCTCTAATAAGTTGAGATACTGGATTGCTGATTTTCATGAGCTATAAACCATAATCATCAAAATTAAAACAAAAAAGCTTTGAAATCTTTCACTTTGTGTAATGAATATAGAAATACTTGAAAGTTTACCCTTTTTAATTAAATGATAAAAGAAAATGAACTAGATAGATAGATAGATAGATAGATAGATAGATAGATAGATAGATAGATAGATATAAATGCACTGACAGTTCCATCATTCTGTCGCTAAACGAACAGCTGATCACACCGAGGTGCTTGCTGACCGCCGATATTTATTAGTTTGGTCCTGCGGTTCCTTTCCTTCGTATATAACATAACGTCTTCTCTTCTCGCTTTCCGTTACTGTAGTCGGTCTTTCACGCTTCATTCGCACACTCATGTCCTCCATTTTTCTCTCCTGTTTCAAATTTGTATCCCACAATGCCTTGTGTGAATAGGGAAAGCCCACCACGTGATGCATGACGTAGTATCTAGAATTGGGTCATGGTGAAGCAGGAAAAAATAGCGGAGAATTTAGGGCCACGTGGCTCTAAATTCATTAATTGATCTATTTTTAAAAAACTAATAAAATTAGAAGTCTGTGATTCAAATTCAGTAAGTTTCAGTCCACTAAACAAAAATAATTGAGCATCAGGGAAAATTATTTTTATGACCTAAACTTGAAAAATCTGAAAGGCAGTCTTTCCTTTAACAATGCCAAATTAAAGAAGAATAGACATGAGAGACAGAGACCAAAAAAAAAAGAAAAAATCTCTTCACAGCCTCTTTCAAAGTTATTAGCTTCACAGGTGTGAATGTGCTGCAAATACACACACACACAAAAAAAAAGACCAAAATTACCATAAAATTACCCTAATTACCATAATTCAAGGCAAGGCACGACAGATTAATAGTCTTTCTTGTTTTTACAGCAATAGAGATACTGTAGTTCCTGACTGAGTCTTACAAATATTTTTGTTTTATTTTCTATTCAAAGATACACAACATTTCTCATTTATTTACGCAAATGATTCTTCGTCTAATTAAGCAGGCAAGAATTTGCATAGTCTACAAAACCCAAAATCTTGTCTTTGGATGGTGTTAGAATTAAAATGCTCATTTTATTATGAACACACTTTTACACAACAGTTTGTTGAAAGATTATTTGTTTATTATTAAATCAAGAAAATACCATGTATTGATTTAAAATTGTTTTAAAGACCATTTTTCGTATAAAAATGACATAAATCACTTCAACAATTATCAACATTTTGGGAAATTCCTCTGTAACATGTCTTCTAATTAGGGATAGGAAAGAACAAGTAAATTTTCATGAATGTAGGTTATCTATAGAAAATCCAGTCATTTTTGACTTTTGGTTCTGAATATCGAAAATAATCGAGTTTGTTTGAGTAGAAGGGAACTTGGTAGAGTGTGTACCTCCACCAAGCTACATACCTGGATTTGCGCCAAAATCTACATCAACTGTTCCTTGGCTCATGGCTCACCTTTCCTCAAAATTTCATCACAATCCATTCACCACTTTTTGTGTAACGTTGGGAACAGACGAACAAACAAACAAAATGGAGACGAAAACATAACCTCCTCCAACAAAAGTTGTCGGAGATTAAAAAAAAAAAAACAGTGATTTTGTAAGTGTGATTTTTCTAAGGTTAATATAGAAACTGACATGAATATATAACAAGTAGACATATCAGGAAGCAAACAATTGTGGAGTGGGTGGAGCTTAAGGCCTTTGTTAAGGTTGCCAAGTTTCAGATTTTTGAAAAACATTTCTCTGTTGTTTTGACATTTTATGACTACAGCTTCAGAGTACACACTTTACACAATGTATTCAAAAATCTGATAATTTTATTGGTGTGAACAAAATTGTTGTTTCGGCCTGTAGTGTTTTGCCTAAAGACCTGGTCCCACGATACCAATAACTATAAATATAAATAAATCAGTCCCCTGCAGTTTATGTGGTTGGTGGTCACACCAGACAGATAACGATCCCTATAGCCCAGGCCTGGGTTTATCCATATCAGTGAGGTTGCTTCTAGAGCCATTTTTCCAGGCCTGGACCTGATCCGATAAAACATCTGACCAATCAGGTAATTGTTTACGTGTGACGTTGTCTGAGCACGTGTTATTTTTCGGCAGGCATTTTTGTACATCGTTGTTGCATCATGAAGTCATGGAATACAGATTCACGGAAAATAAAAAATATAATACAAACCACGGATCTTTTATTCATGGACATGTGATTTTTCCATGAAATATCAATAAAGTAAACAAAATAAATATTTTGTCAACCACTGGAGTGTGTACATGGGTTGTTTTGAAGTCCAAGCTGTACAGTATGACCCGGAATAATGTGCTACTACTTGGAAAAAACTTCCATGACTATTCCTATTTACCTGAGTGGCAGCACTAATCAATATTATAGTTGGGATTATAGTTGTGGTGTGACTGCTCCAGACTGGAACTAAATTCAGGCAGAGGTATAGATATAGTTATAGTTGTAGTTAGAAGTATAGTTATATTAAAAGTTATAGTTATCAGTGTTGTTGGACCAGGCCCTTAAAGATCAGGGGTAGGTTTCCCAATAACGTTGCCCTTTAGGGCTAAAGAGTGAGTTGAGAGACTCTCTTAAGCAATGGATGTTGTCTCTGTACATGATTTTCCCAAACTCACTCTCAAGAAGGAGTCTAATGAGCACCAGGACAAAGAGCGTCTTTGCAATGCACGGCCTTGATAGAGGCATTAGTGGTTGTGGCGATATCAATGTTACATTACGATATCCATACGTAAGTCCATAACATCTCATCTCATCATCTCTAGCCGCTTTATCCTGTTCTCGATGTACTTGCAATGTACAAGAAAAATCATTTAATCCCGGCAGCAGATTCAACACCAATCTCTGCCCGTTGATTATGAGAGTCCCTTGGAGGCGCACGCAAATTCTGTGTATTCGGCTGCAAGCGAGTCGTTCTTTGCTTTGAAAGAGTGGTCCGGGTCCTTCGTAAATTCAAAGCAAACTAATGCCGCTTTTCCACTACCAACGCGGCTGAGTTGGGCTGAGCCGTGCCGTGCTGAGTTGGGCTGAGTCGAGCTGAGTGGGGCTGTTGGAGTTGCATTTCGACTACAACCGCGCTGAACCGTGCTGGCTGGAAGTGGGTGGACACATTGGGTGGAGTTAGTGAAAATGGGTGGACGTCACGTGATGTCGTTAGGCGGCGCAAACAGTGACATCAGTGATCTTTTAAGCGGTAGTCTCACGACCCGGATAGTAAACAATAAACATGGAGTCGTTAGTGTTGCTGGTCTTGGTGCTGTGGCTTGTTGTCACCGACAACGCCAACAGATACTGGCAAGAGCGTATAGATGAGGCGAGGCGCATAAGGCTTCAGAAATTCTCGTAATTCGTAATTCTTCTTCTTCCGGGTTTACGGTGTTTACAGATCCCAGCATGCTCGCAGGGCGTGTGTGGGCATGTGAGGACACTCCTCCTCACCAATCAGTGCACAGGGGAGTGTCTGCTCACGCCCCTAGCCCCACTCGGCTCGGTTTGGCTCGCTTCAGCCCCACTCCAAAACCGTGCGAGTTTTGGGTGCTAAGCAGGGCTGAAGCGAGCTGAGTCGTGCTGCTCTAAGGTAGTCGAAACGCAAGCCGTGTCGGGCTGAAGTGAGCTGAAGCGAGCTGAAGTGAGCTGAAAAAGGGTAGTGGAAAAGGGCCATTAAGGACTACTTGGGCTATGATGTTGTTTGGGAAAACCACGTTAGCTTGGAGATGGAGTTTAGGAGGTAATTAAAGACACTCTTGGCCTTAAGAGGCTTTCGGGAAACCCAGCTCGGATTAGTTTCATATATATGCATGCATGTGATGAGATAAGGTCAAGCATTCCTGTCTACCTGATACACATTACACAGAAACAAATAAGACTGCAAAAAGTGGGATTTTAAATTCACCTGAGGACTGCAAATTTCACAAATGTTACTTTCAAGACCAAAGAATAGCCTCATACTCTTAACATTTAGAACTAATTTCCCAAAACAATGCAATGGCTAAAAATCACATAGGTGTCATTTTCCCAATTGATATTTAGTACCAAAGTAAACCTAAAAGCTTCTTAACACACATTTACATTAGATCATTTTTTCAAGTAGATGAAGACATGGCCCCTAAAACGCCTGACTTGAGTTTGGGTCATAACACGACCCGTAGCACCATTTTTTTTTTTTTGGCAGCACTCTTTCTTTATGACACTTCCTGTAGGTTTATAGATTGATTAGGTAATAGCTGCAATCAATAGAAAGCATTGTTGGAGCTTGTAACTTGTCTTAAAAGAAGAAGTTTAATCAAGAGAACTACATGCTTATCTAGAATACTAGACAGAAATTCAGTCCTTATGGTGAGTTTATGAGTAAAAAATTAAGAAGGTGAAAAAAAATTGCCATAATTGGGTTATGTATGTACACCTGAAAATAAAGATGAATTAATCCAAATTAATTACTACGAAAAGATAGATGACGATGAATTACAAATCTGGCCCTCGGCTAATAAGCTTCCTTCACTCAGTACTATGGTAGTATGTGAAATCCTCCATGTCTACTGTGTAGTAAGGTTTTCAATATCTAGAATTAGTGAACTAGGTATAATCTTGGGGAAAAAAAATTCACCTGAAGATAGGATCTTCACCTGAGGTGCTTCATCAAAGCTAAAAACTCGGACGAGTGCTACAACATCTACGAAGTCTTGATTTGTTGTTACAGAATAAAGGATAAAGCTTCGGTACCTTGGCAGGATCCTGCAGGTCAGTGAACACAAAGCTTTTGTTAAGGTTTGTCCTCGTGTTAGGTTTTGATCTGTCTGTACTGAAGGAGGTTGAATTGACGAAGTATGATCTAGAAACGTAGACCTCTGCTGCCTAAGAGATTCTGCCTCATGGATATTCGGAAAGTCCAGGGTGATCAAGCATGCATCAGAGCCTTTCAGGATCTAAGAGGGCATTGATAGAAATATTCGTTTGGCATGCTTGGAACTGGTACAGGCTGGTCTGATTGCCACTTGTTCTTGAAACTGGAACAGGCTAGCTGTTTTGATCGCTACTTGCTTTGGTTAGTTAAATCCTTGAGATTTATCTTTGCTCGCACATTCTGCTCTCTACTTAGTGAAGGTTATGTTGACCAGTAATGTCTTTCTTCTTTCATAAGATTATGATCCTGCACTCTCAGAAAACAAAAGTACGTTATTGTACCTTCAGGGGTACAACGGCTTGTCGCTGGGGCAGTACCCTCTGAGGTGAGGGCAGTGGGCATGTGCCATCCTTGATCACCATGCAATGGAGTAGTAAGGTGTCTCCTTTCCTCCACTAGCCTGGGGTGGTGCTTTGAGCAAGCATTAGCAACCCCTCACTCCCCCTGGTCAGGGTTACGACCGAAGACTGGACTCAGCAGACTGCATGGAGGAGACCACCACCTGGTGGTTCAACGGGCAGGAAGGCGGACCCAGCAAAGCATTTGTGGAGCGCGATCAGGGCACAGTGCAACACGTAGAACACTGTTGGCCATCCATTGCATCCTGACCTAGCTCCAGCCATCTTGATTCTGTCTTGCCCCTGGACCCAGTTAGGTCGGGACAAGAGAGAGAGGCTGATGGCTGCACAACTCTCCCTCACTGTAATCTAAGTCATGTGCAAATCATGACTTCAAATTCAATACCTGGGAGTCACTTGCTCAAGATTGTCCAGCATGGCAAGCAAAGCTCACCAGTGGCGCACATACAGCAGAGATAAAATGCATCGCCGAGGCCCAGAAGAAATGAGCTGCACAGAAGGCTCAAACTATCACCGCCCCCACTACAGCACCTACCCATGTATGCCCGACATGTGGGCATACTTTCAAAGCCCGGATTGGCCTCATCAGTCACCTCTGGACCCACAACCACCACCCACCAAATTGAAGTCATGGTCATCTTTGACCCTGAAGGATGAACATCACCCTCTAAGGTACTTATTCCTGCCATTTATATACTCATTGGGAACATACATGTACCTTTTTGACCCTAAAAAGGTATACATATAGCCCTTTTCCACCAAATCAGTTCCAGGGCTGGTTCGGGGCCAGTACTTAGTTTGGAACCGGGTTTTCTGTTTCCACTGACAAAGAACTGGCTCTGGGCCAGAAAAACCGGTTCCAGGGTAGCACCAGCTCTTTACTGGGCTAGAGGAAAGAACTGCTTATGTCAGCAGGGGGGCGGAGTTGTTAAGACCAACAACAATAGCAAGACCGCGAGAGGGCGCCATTTTGAATGAAGCACCGTAAAGCCAGAAGCAGCAGCTGTACAAACGCAAAGTCATCCATTATTGTTGTTGCTGCTGCTTCTTCTTCTCTGTGTTGTTGTTGCTTCGATGTTCGCGCCAAGGTTTATGCAAATGCAGCGATGTAACTGACATATACAGTGACATAATGACGTGGCTCCCCTTAGCACCCCGAGCTATGGAAAAGCAAACTGGTTCTCAGCTGGTTCGCAAGTTGAACGAGTTGTGAACCAGCACCAGCACTGGCCCCGAACCAGCCCTGGAACTGATTTGGTGGAAAAGGGGTAATAGTTACTTTGAAGTCCAATAATGAGCCCTAGGGGTACACAAGTGTAGATTGCAGGCTTGTAGTACTCGAGTCCTGGACTCGGACTAGAGTCCGACTCATGACCTAATTTTAAGGACTCATGACTTGACTTGGACTTCAGCCCTGATGACTTGGACTTGGACTCATGCATTAATTGCATTCGGACTCAAATTGGAGACGAGGACTCAGATTTTTTCTTTATTTTTTGTAACATGCCATAATAATTTGGCATAAGATATTTATATCTACGTTAATTTTTATACTAATTTCGTGCAAGAGAATGCACATTCACCTGTTCATATGTCATATTCAGGAACAAATTAACGTTAATGGCACTGAAATGCCTGGACAGAAGACCCTAGGATTGTCTGCTTTGCTTATACAGACTTCTCATGCAGTGGGGAAAAAAATGCACTGCTATGTGTTCCATATGTAGAAGAACTATCGAGGAGACGACAGGGACAACCTTGAACTTCAATCATCATTTAGCAAGACTCCATCCAGAGAAGGAAATGACATACTATGTTCATTGCTCTGTTGATAGTGGGCGGGGCTTGCTTGCTGACGGATGAACTAGCTAGTGTTAATCCCCTCTCATGTTATTTGCCCTGTTGATAGTGGGCGGGGCTTGCTGAGCGATGAACAAGCTTTTTATCTGTAGCCTATTAACTAAAATGGGGCAGTCGAGCAGGAACGTTAGTCCAACACAGTAGCAGAGATGGTTTCACATAAAGGCAGCAACAGCCACTGTGAAATGGTATGGTTGGAGTCTTGTTCTTTGACTCGACTCTGATCAATAGTGGACTTGACTCAACTCAACATTTTCTTTATTGACTTGGATTTGACTCGGACTTAAACACTGGGGACTTGAGACTGGACTCAGACTTGAGGTTTAGTGACTCGACTACAACACTGGTAATTTGTTATATGGGGGACAGAAATGGACTCCTACTGTACCCCTATTTCTGACAGTGTGACGGGTGATATAATGGTACATAATGTCTCGCTTATTTCATGAAGTTGTGCCGTCTAAACCAGTGATGTAATGCTTCATCACCCATTTATGTTATACATAGATAACTGAGCTTCGTCAATCACATCATCATCCAATCTCATAGCTACAACACACTCTTGAATGTGAATATATACTCATGTTTGTCCTACAATAAACTGAGAAACATCTCTGAGGAGCTGTTTCTGTGTCAGTGATTGCTTGCTTCAGGAACGATCCGTGAGACAGAATCTCTTCTGAAGGTCTATGTTCCTAGATCATACTTTTTCAATTTGACCTCCTTCAGTACAGAAAGATCAAAACCTAACACCTAGATTTGGTGTGTGTGTGTTTGTCTGTGCATGTGTGTGTGGTTAAAAAAAAAAAGGTCAGAATTCCCCTGGTGTAAAAAAGTTCCTCCAGATCCTCCTCCTGTCTCAGCGGCGGCTGGCTCGCTCATTACCGCGACCTCCTTGCTGGCAGGTTTTGCAGCACTGCGATTGAACTGTAGGTTGCTGACATCGTCCGAGCCACTGGAGCTTCTGACAGAAGCGGAATGTCAGACGGTCACGTAAACACTTCTGACCTGGAAAATAAACAGCAAACTGTTAGAATCCGATCGAGAGCACTGCTGCTGAAAAAAACCCCATCGCATTACAAAAAATGGCCTTCAGGATCACAAGACGCAGAATAAGGTCAATCACGTCACTATTGTTTTGCACTGTCAAAGATAAAGTCTCCATTAATGACTTGAGAGATGCGATTTGATTCCTGATGTTAAATTATTAAGCAAAAGAGCTTTTGATGATCTTTTTCAGTGTACTCTGAATTGCATGCACTCTTTTACCCTTAGACTGAAGTCACATTTTTTGATGTTCTTCCCGCCAGATTGCCATCAAGCCTTTTTCATGATAAACAGCTCTTTCAAACGGCGTTACAGATCTCTCTGTAAAGAACAACAGGGGTTCTAAACCATTTATATAAACACCACCACATTTTACACGAGTGTTTTAAATTTCATGCAGTCAGCTATAGGAAACCAACAACGTGGTGATGCAGTCTTGAAAATAACCATCTTCTGGATCTTTTGCGAGGGACAAAGGGATGGTGCATGAAGGCAGGTCTTCCAGGAGTGAGATGGGGTAGTTTCCATGTCAAAATGAGAAGAGATTAAAAAAAATCACCTGTGGGCAGGAAAGGTTAGATCCTCCTGATGTTGTAAAGGAGAAACCTGCATGATCATTTGATGTTAAAAATGTAAAGAGAGAAGAAAAGTTGGTTGGCCAAAACTACCCCCAGGTTGTGTGGGCTATCAGAGGGTGTGGTGTGATCTGAGAGCTGTCCCAGGATGTAGCTCCAGGAATACAGAGCAGCTCGGTACTGCTGTGGTATAAAGATTCAGTTGATGAGCTGCCATCCAGGATGAGAGGTCTTCCAGAGTTTCATGCTGAGTTTCAAGCAGAAACAAAAGTGGCTGGGAGTGGAAAAGAGATGTCCTCAGCATGGCCGTAGTTTGAAAAAAATCCATGTTAGTGATTTAACTTCACTAAGAGAGCAGGATAAAAAGGTATAGAGGGAGAAGAGAACAGGAAACAGCACTGAGACTTGGAACGTCGAGGATCACCTCCACCTCCATATTGGACATGATTGCCGCTCCAGGTAAGAAGCAAACCATTGTCGTGCTGTTCCACATTTCCAAGTCTCATGGAGACAGGAGAGTCTTGGGATTGTTGAAGATGACCGACAGGTCAAAGACAACGAGGACAACAGCAGCAAAACAATTTACCTCCTGAAAGAAAAAGGAGATATTGACTGCCTTTTACATTCTTTCCCTGTGTTCTTTTCACCATACAGTGAAAGGAAGGTACTCGTTTACCCTGAGTTTGTTTTTTTTGTTTGGCTTTTTTGCCCCCAGTTGCTGTCAAGCATTACACACAACCACCTTTTCAAATTGCTTCACACATCTCTATACAACAAACAAGTCTGAAAAGAAACTCTGAAAAACAGTGCTTGTTAGAAGTTATTTTTCCCCAGGGGGGATTCTGAGTTTCACAAACTCCTGAACATAAATATAAGGGGGAAAAAAAGTTAAATAATTTCTAAATGTCAAGGTAAAAACACTTAATTTCATTAACAAAATTTAAACTGTCCGCAAATAATTATTTCTATAATACAATCCAGCAGGTACACGACAAACAAACCAAATAAATCTGCAATTTTCAATTTCAGTTAAAATAATACTGTCCCACTGAAGATTTTAGATTTTCATCATAAAAAATAAAAGTCTGTTTAAAATAGACTTCACATTAAAACCATTTTCTTTAGCAGGTACACATAAAAGTAAAACTGCAAAACACTTTTCATTTAATTACAATTCAAATTAAAAACAGTCCCGAGAGTTGTTTCGATACTAAAATAAAAGCAATAAAATAAAATAATCATTTTAGAATCTAAGCAAACGGTAGGTTTAAACTGTAATTTAACATTAAAAACAACTTCTCTAATAAAAAAGGGAAAATATTTTAATTAATTACTTACGATAATTAAATACAGTCCGAAAAAAAGTTTGATTTAAAAAAAAAAGTTGATTTTAAATAAGTAAAAAACAACAACAACAACAACCCCTTTTTCTCTAGCAGGTACAATGTTTTGCAAAACTAATTATTATTATTATTATTATTATTATTATTATTTTATTTTTTGGGGGGAGGTAATTTGGGATATTTTCAAAAATGTAATAAAACAAAAATCTGTGATTGGTTTATTCACACAAACCTTTATTTAACTGCCAAAAGTACAAGAAAAGATTTCAAAAAGCCCATTTATTTATTTATTTATTTATTTATTTATTTATCAAACAATATTATTAACTACTAATTATAATTATGTTTAATTTTAAATTTATTAAAAGCAACCAAAATGATAAAAAAAAATCCATTAATAATAATAATAATAATAATAATAATAATAATTATTATTATTATTATTATACAAACAAACAAGTGAATGAATGAATGAATGAATGAATGAAAAGCCGACAGGCAAGTGGAGAACAGATTTTAACTGGTGTCCATGAATCACAGGAAATGAAGAACATCTCATCTCATTATCTCTAGACGCTTTATCCTGTTCTACAGGGTCGCAGGCAAGCTGGAGCCCATCCCAGCTGACTACAGGCGAAAGGCGGGGTACACCCTGGACAAGTCGCCAGGTCATCACAGGGCTGACACATAGACACAGACAACCATTCACACTCACACCTACGGTCAATTTAGAGTCACCAGTTAACCTAACCTGCATGTCTTTGGACTGTGGGGGAAACCGGAGCACCCGGAGGAAACCCACGCCGACACGGGGAGAACATGCAAACTCCACACAGAAAGGCCCTCGCCGGCCACGGGGCTCGAACCCAGGACCTTCTTGCTGTGAGGCGACAGCGCTAACCACTACACCACCGTGCCGCCCAATGAAGAACATATACAGTGGTGCTTGAAAGTTTGTGAACCCTTTAGAATTTTCTATATTTCTGCATAAATATGACCTAAAACATCATCAGATTTTCACACAAGTCCTAAAAGTAGATAAAGAGAACCCAGTTAAACAAATGAGGCAAAAATATTATACTTGGTCATTTATTTATTGAGGAAAATGATCCAATATTGCATATCTGTGAGTGGCAAAAGTATGTGAACCTTTACTTTCAGTATCTGGTGTGACCCTCTTGTGCAGCAATAACTGCAACTAAACGTTTCCAGTAACTGTTGATCAGTCCTGCACACCGGCTTGGAGGAATTTTAGCCCGTTCCGCCGTACAGAACAGCTTCAACTCTGGGATGTTGGTGGGTTTCCTCACATGAACTGCTCGCTTCAGGTCCTTCCACAACATTTCGATTGGATTAAGGTCAGGACTTTGACTTGGCCATTCCAAAACATTAACTTTATTCTTCTTTAACCATTCTTTGGTACAACAACTTGTGTGCTTAGGGTCGTTGTCTTGCTGCATGACCCACCTTCTCTTGAGATTCAGTTCATGGACAGATGTCCTGACATTTTCCTTTAGAATTCGCTGGTATAATTCAGAATTCATTGTTCCATCAATGATGGCAAGCCGTCCTGGCCCAGATGCAGCAAAACAGGCCCAAATCATGATACTACCACCACCATGTTTCACAGATGGGATAAGGTTCTTATGTTGGAATGCAGTGGTTTCCTTTCTCCAAACATAATGCTTCTCATTTAAACCAAAAAGTTCTATTTTGGTCTCATCTGTCCACAAAACATTTTTCCAATAGCCTTCTGGCTTGTCCATGCGATCTTTAGCAAACTGCAGACGAGCAGCAATGTTCTTTTTGGAGAGCAGTGGCTTTCTCCTTGCAACCCTGCCATGCACACCATTGTTGTTCAGTGTTCTCCTGATGGTGGACTCATGAACATTAACGTTAGCCAATGTAAGAGAGGCCTTCGGTTATTTAGAAATTACCCTGGGGTCCTTTGTGACCTCGCTGACTATTACACGCCTTGCTCTTGGAGTGATCTTTGTTGGTCGACCACTCCTGGGGAGGATAACAATGGTCTTGAATTTCCTCCATTTGTACACAATCTGTCTGACTGTGGATTGGTGGAGTCCAAACTCTTTAGAGATGGTTTTGTAACCTTTTCCAGCCTGATGAGCATCAACAACGCTTTTTCTGAGGTCCTCAGAAATCTCCTTTGTTCGTGCCATGATACACTTCTACAAACGTGTTGTGAAGATCAGACTTTGATAGATCCCTGTTCTTTAAATAAAACAGGGTGCCCACTCACACCTGATTGTCGTCCCATTGATTGAAAACACCTGACTCTAATTTCACATTCAAATTAACTGCTAATCCGAGAGGTTCACATACTTTTGCCACTCACAGATATGTAATATTGGATCATTTTCCTCAATAAATAAATGACCAAGTATGATATTTTTGTCTCATTTGTTTAACTGGGTTCTCTTTATCTACTTTTAGGACTTGTGTGAAAATCTGATGATGTTTTAGGTCATATTTATGCAGAAATGTAGAAAATTCTAAAGGGTTCACAAAACTTTCAAGCACCACTGTATAAAAGAAATTATAACAGAAAACACAGGGTTAATTTTTTTCACATTTCTAAGAAAGTAAAGGCCCGGTCCCACTGCACTTATAGATGCAAAGAGGATGTAAAACGTAAAAAAATCTTTGCCATCCGTTGGAAAACGCTATGCATCCGTTGTGTACTCATTGCATACGTGCTTCATACGCTCTATCCATCGAGCGTCCGTCCACTGTGATTTCATCCGCGCAAAAAGTTTTGAGCTGCACAAAACTTTTAGAACGGATGAACTTTCCGCCGTGTACGATGTAAATCCACGACATATACGAGCAACAAACGTTCTATGTCCGTTATCATCCGTTAAACGTCTGCTGTATCCTCTCTGCATCCTCTGGGCATCCTCGCAACTTACATCCGCTGCAGCTGAAAACGGAAAGAGGGAGGAAAGATAAGGTACATGAAACGTCTATTCATCGTTAGTAGCACGGAAATAGAAAGGATGTAAGCGTATGCATCTCGTATATAAAGTATTCAAAACGGACAAAGCGTTTATGTCTGGGATGTATCTCGTATATTTAGGATGTCTGGAGTATGTCTAGAGTATGTAGAAGGACACCTAGTGGACAATCGGTCTGCATCCGATATACATCCGCGCAACATCCCCTTTGTTTCCGTTAGGCGTACGTGATGCATCCCCTTCATCCGCTATGCATCCGCTCTTTCTGCTATGCGTCCGCTTCTCAGTTATCACCGGTAACCCCTTCGGAGCTGTCATCCACTTCCATCCGCTTTCATCCGCTTTCATCCGCTAGGCTTCCTATGAACATGCGTTTAACATCCCCGCTATATACTACCCACGTCTGTTCTTTTCCGTTCTGTTTTCGCCAATTTTCGCCAATTTTGTCCATTTCTGGAGCGGATGAAAACGGATAGAGCCACCCCCGAAATTTTGCTCGTCCGCTGTGTTCTTTTTGCATACGTTTTGTGTCCATCGGCCAGTGGGACCGGGCCTTAATAAAGATTTGATGACCTTGTGTCCTCGTCCATCCTGCTTTTGGTGATGATGCAGCCTTGACATCTTGACCAAATAAATAAATAAATAAATAAATAAATAAATAACACCTTTTTTGTGTGTGCCTCTTCCAGAGCAGAATAGATGAGGACACAAGGTCTTCAAATCTTTATTATTTTCTTAGAAATGTGAAAAAAATATCAGTGGATATGAAAAGCTCAAATTAAGTTCAAATTTTCCATTTGTTATCCATGAAACTAGTGAGGAAACAGCAACAATATGGGGTGGCATGGTGGTGTATTGGTTCGCACTGTCGCCTCACAGCAAGAAGGTTCTGGGTTCGAGTCCAGTACCTGACGGAGACCTTTCTGTGTGGAGTTTGCATGTTCTCCCCATGTCTGCGTGGGTTTGCTCCAGGTGCTCCGGTTTCCCCCACAGTCCAAAGACATGTGGTTAGGTTAGCATGGGGCAGCCATGGGCTGAGGTTGGGTTGAAGTACCCTTGAGCAAGCCACCTGACCCTCGGCTGCTCTCCGGGTGCTGTAGCATAGCTGCCCACTGCTCTGGGTATGCGTTTCCTCACTGCTCACTTATGTGTGTGTTCACTGCTTCAGATGGGTTAAATGCAGAGGAAACATTTCACCGTGTCTGTGCTTGAGTGTACATGTGATAAATAAAGGGTTCTTGTTCTTCCTTATACCACAACGCTGTGAAATTCTCAAAGCGCAGGATTGGACAGAAGCCGGTGATTACGAATTTTCTAGAACAGCACGACTCTGATGTTGTAGTTTCTTTTCGCAACAACTTACGCACACGTCACTGTTGACATGGTGAGGTTTTCTGTGAGAAGTTTATTTCGCATTTATACGAGGGTAAGTCAAAAAGTTCTTAGACAAATGAAAAAAAATCTTGATTTATGAAAATAACAAAGCTATTTCTCTACATATCCTCCAGTTAAATCTAAACACTTCTGCAAGCGATGTTTCCATCGGAGAATTCCTTCTTTGTATTCCTTTTTTGAATTCTTTTGAATCCCTTTGGAAATTATAACATCTGTCTTAGAACTTTTTGACTTACCCTCGTATACGGAGTTTCCAGTGTCTGTGCTTTGGAACAGTCTGAGGTCAGGCTCACTAAGGTAACCAAGCTTTCTGAGATGGGAATTTCTGGAGGACAGAGGCGTTTTTACTTTCCTTTTTTTTTGGTAAAATACTTTCACAGAGAGAGAGAGAGAGAGACTTCACATTGTACGGTGATGGAAAATAATCAACAGTAACAGTAACCCAGGTGTTTTATTCCTTAGATAATGAGGTTTTCTTCATGCAATTTCAGGTTATTCAACAGAATAACATACACTTATACGTAATAATATACACTTGCTGTCCACTTTATTAGGAACACCCATACATCCACCTGCTGTTTTATGCAGGTCTCTAATCAGCCGATCCCTTGACAGCAGCACAATGCATCAAATCATGCAGATACAAACCAAGAGCTTCAGTTAACGTTCACAATGTTCAAACATCAGAACGGGAAAAATTGTGATCTCAAAGTGTGACCTTCTTTCACTGTGGCATGGGTGTTGGTTTGAGCCAGATGGACTGGTTTGAGTATTTCAGAAACTGCTGATCTCCTGAGGTTTTCACACACAAACAACAGTCTCTAGAGTTTACACAGAATGGTGCGAAAAACAAAACACACAACATCGAGTGAGCGACGGTTCTGTGAGTGGAAACAAACTTGTTGATAAGAGAGGTCAGAGGAAAATGGATAGATTGGTTTGAGCTTTTTTTCCAGGAAGGATATAGTAACTCATAGCAACTCTTTACAACCATGGTGAGCAGAAAAACATCTCAGCATGCAACAGAAGAAGAACACATTGGATTCCACTCCTGAAGCCGAGACCAGGAGTTTTAGAATCAAGAACAAGTTCCTATTAAAGTGGCCAGTGAGAATCTCATCTCATCTCATCTCATCTCATCTCATCTCATCTCATTATCTCTAGCCGCTTTATCCTTCTACAGGGTCGCAGGCAAGCTGGAGCCTATCCCAGCTGACTACGGGCGAAAGGCGGGGTACACCCTGGACAAGTCGCCAGGTCATCACAGGGCTGACACACAGACACAGACAACCATTCACACTCACACCTACGGTCAATTTAGAGTCACCAGTTAACCTAACCTGCATGTCTTTGGACTGTGGGGGAAACCGGAGCACCCGGAGGAAACCCACGCGGACACGGGGAGAACATGCAAACTCCACACAGAAAGGCCCTCGCCAGCCCCGGGGCTCGAACCCAGGACCTTCTTGCTGTGAGGCGACAGCGCTAACCACTACACCACCGTGCCGCCCCAGTGAGAATCTGTCATGAAAATTTTTTTTTTTCGACATAAAATCCTACTCTTCCAATACTAGGCTTTAACTGTATTTTATCATCACACTAATAGTTCAGGGCGGCACGGTGGTGTAGTGGTTAGCGCTGTCGCCTCGCAGCAAGAAGGTCCTGGGTTCGAGCCCCGTGGCCGGCGAGGGCCTTTCTGTGCGGAGTTTGCATGTTCTCCCCGTGTCCGCGTGGGTTTCCTCCGGGTGCTCCGGTTTCCCCCACAGTCCAAAGACATGCAGGTTAGGTTAACTGGTGACTCTAAATTGACCGTAGGTGTGAATGTGAGTGTGAATGGTTGTCTGTGTCTATGTGTCAGCCCTGTGATGATCTGGCGACTTGTCCAGGGTGTACCCCGCCTTTCGCCCGTAGTCAGCTGGGATAGGCTCCAGCTTGCCTGCGACCCTGTAGAACAGGATAAAGCGGCTAGAGATAATGAGATGAGACTACTAGTTCAAATTTCAGTAACTCGACTCTGTTGGAGGTCAAGTTCTACCTGGTTGCACGATTTAGTATCTGTATTATCATTTAAATTATAGATAAAAAAAACCCCAAACAAATCAAAACTCCCAAAAAGCAGACAGTGGTGAGTAAAAGACTTTCATTTGGAACATTTTATAATTCTGGATAAAGTTTGCAGACTGAAGATGTATTAAACAGACTGAAACTGTCTAGAAGTTTCCTCAGCAGTGACCTGGCAACACCAAGAAGGCCAAACTCCAGCTGGAAGACCTGAAGTGAACTCTATTCCACCTCGGCTTAGAAGGAAAATGAAGGTTGTGTTTGTTAAAACCGTACATTTAGCACTAAATCTCGAGATGTTTGTGGAAGAGACGTGGCCTGACATATTGCTGTAAAGCATACACTCATTGGCCACTTTAATAGGAACTTGTTCTTGATTCTAAGATTCCTGTTCTTGGCTGCAGGAGTGGAACCCAATATGGTCTTCTCTCTCTGTTGCATGCTGAGATGCTTTTCTGCTCACCACGGTTGTAAAGAGTTGCTATGAGTTACTATATCCTTCCTAGCAACAAAGCTCAAACCAATCTGTCCATTTTCCTCGGACCTCTCTTATCAACAAGGCGTTTGTTTCCACCCACAGAACTGTTGCTCACTCAACTCAATGTTTTTTGTTTTTCGCACCATTCTGAGTAAACTCTAGAGACTGTTGTTTGTGTGTGAAAACCCCAGGAGATCAGCAGTCTCTGAAATACTCACTCAAACCAGTCCATCTGGCTCAAACCGACACCCATGCTACAGTGAAAGAAAGTCACACTTTGAGATCACGATTTTTCCCCGTTCTGATGTTTGAACATTGTGAAGGTTAACTGAAGCTCTTGATTTGTATCTGCATGATTTGATGCACCGTGTTTCTGTCAAGGGATCGGCTGATTAGAGAACGGCATAAAAACAGCAGGTGGATGTATGGGTGTTCCTAATAAAGTGTCCAGTGAAGGTAAATACCAAGAATACCAGCACATTTAAGCACAACGTAAAAGGTTTATCAAATAAACTTTACTTAAACAGTAGCCTGTACTCAGTAACAGAGATGGACAAGGTACCCAACTTCATTCCTTAAGTCAAAGTACAGATCCCACTGGTCAAATGTTACTCCGATACAAGTGAAAGTACCTTTGAGCGTGCACTGACAGTTCCATCATTCTGTCGCTAAACGAACAGATGATCACACCGAGGTGCTCGCTGAGCGCCCATATTTATTAGTTTGGTATTGCGTTTCCTTTCCTTCGTATAGAACATAACGTCTTTTCTTCTCGCTTTCTTTCCGTTACTGTAGTCGCTCTTTCACGTTTCATTCGCACACCCACACACGTCCTCCATGACCCAATTCAAGATACTACATCATGCATCACGTGGTGGGCTTTCCCCGTTCACGCAAGGCATTGTGGGATACAAATTTGAAACAGGAGAGAAAAATGGATGTCCAGTCAAATTTTTACTTAAGTTAAAATTTGCTTTTAAAAATACTTAAGTATTAAAAGTACATTTTCTGTCAACGCATTGTTGTATTATTGCCACAACGCTTACAAAACCGAATGCCTCTGAAGCAACCGACTGGATTCACTGACTAACTTGTAGAACCTGTAGAATAAACGCCTGGTAGAACGTTACAAAATGAAACACAACTGAACTGAAAAAGAGCCATTGTCATTTTCCTTTTTTTTTTAAAAATTGTAACACTTCTCCCCACCCCCACAAAGCAGCATGGTAGTGTTCTGACCCAGTTCTGGCAGTACCGTATGTGCACACATGTATGTGTATGTTAATCAGGAAGACAGTGGAACAGCTGTAAATGCAGGTTGCTCAGAAAATAAAAATGACAATCTAACCTGCTTAAAACCCAGGTCCACACCTTGAGCTTAATAACTGCCCAACAGCAACACTGCTTTAAGCAAGACAAAAAAAAAAAAAAATGCGAGACCATCATCTCATCTCATTATCTCTAGCCGCTTTATCCTTCTACAGGGTCGCAGGCAAGCTGGAGCCTATCCCAGCTGACTATGGGCGAAAGGCGGGGTACACCCTGGAAAAGTCACCAGGTCATCACAGGGCTGACACATAGACACAGACAACCATTCACACTCACATTCACACCTACGGTCAATTTAGAGTCACCAGTTAACCTAACCTGCATGTCTTTGGGCTGTGGGGGAAACCGGAGCAAACCCACGCGGACACGGGGAGAACATGCAAACTCCACACAGAAAGGCCCTCGCCGGCCCCGGGGCTCGAACCCAGGACCTTCTTGCTGTGAGGCAACAGCGCTAACCACTACACCACCGTGCCGCCCTGCGAGACCATCATCTGAAATCAAAACAAAAAATTCCAGCAATTTGCTGTGACTGACTAGTACAATACTGTCCATCTCACAGGTCTCACATGTGTATGTATTCATGCACATATCATGGTGGTTTAATGTTAAGCTAGCTAGTCAGTGAGGCTCCATTTGACATGCTAGCAAACTCTTTTCAAACTTGAAATCATATTGGGTAGCTAACATTACTAGAAAAGAAAGATTTCTACATTTTATTTATTTGGCAAGATTATGTTAAAACATGGGGCGGCACGGTGGTGTAGCGGTTAGCGCTGTCGCCTCACAGCAAAAAGGTCCGGGTTCGAGCCCCGTGGCCGGCGAGGGCCTTTCTGTGTGGAGTTTGCATGTTCTCCCCGTGTCCGCGTGGGTTTCCTCCGGGTGCTCCGGTTTCCCCCGCAGGTTAGGTTAACTGGTGACTCTAAATTGACCATAGGTGTGAATGTGAGTGTGAATGGTTGTCTGTGTCTATGTGTCAGCCCTGTGATGACCTGGCGACTTGTCCAGGGTGTACCCCGCCTTTCGCCTGTAGTCAGCTGGGATAGGCTCCAGCTTGCCTGCGACCCTGTAGAAGGATAAAGCGGCTAGAGATAATGAGATGAGATGTTAAAACATTTCTGAAAGCACTTCAGATAAGTTAATGTTATTCATGTTAACCTAACTCCGTTTTTACATGCTAACTAACAGTGTCCAAGTTAACTAGCTATGTGTTAACGTTAGCCGTGGACAAGGCGATGGCAACTTGGTGGGCAAATCCATAGAAAGTCATTTGACTAGTCAGACTGCATAGCTATTGCAACGTTATTGCTAGCTCTAAAAGCTCATAAAACTTCACTGCAAGCTTTCTTTTGGAATAAAACGTTTAAAGATGTCAATATGCTTCCGCAGGTCAGACGGCAAGTTTTTGTAGGCCGTGATGTGGTTCATTTTAGGCAAACAAAGCAAAAATTTAAAATGAAACAACTCTTTATTCCTTTCAGAAAACTGAAACATGGGTTATACCGTAGGTATGGCCATGAGTGCGTGCATTCCCCAGAAGAACCACCTCCTTCCATTCTGCCATCAATTGATTGTGTTAAATAATGCTGCGGAGAAATAATTGAACTTGATTTTATACAGTCTATGGACGTGACGTGACCCTAGTGGTTACTGATAGGCTGTCTCAGTGTCACCTGCGAAAAAAACAATCACGTTTTCGGAAAGAAAAGAAAAGAAAAAAAACATCCACTTTAAAAGCTGCTTCATAGTAACGAGTAACGAGGACCTTGATAGAAATGTAGTGGAGTAGAAAGTACGATATTTGTCTTTCAAACGTAGTGAAGTTGCCAAAAAAAATTAATACTCAAGTAAAGTACAGATACTCAAAAAGTGTACTTAAGTACAGTACTCAAGTAAATGTACTTCGTTACTGTCCACCTCTGCTCAATAAAGAAAAAAAAGTGAAAAACTTTAAGTTGTGATACAAAAGAAAGAATGTCATCTCAAATTCAAGACTCACATTCCAGACCCTATAACTCGCCCAGATTGGGAGAGGTGATAATGTAAGTTTAGACTGGTAATTGCTCTGTAGATGAAAGTGTGGCAATATTTTAATGAGGGGGATTTGCTGATAATGACAAGCAAGCAATTTGCCACCAGTGATAAAGCTGAGATGTAAAGAGGAGGGCGGAGTTAGTCAAGATAAAATCAACAAATGTGTCCGTGAGAAAGTAGATTATTCTAATTCGAAACAAAATGCATCAGCTTTGCATGTATGGAAACTGAGAAAAAAACAAAACACTTTGAAGGTGTAGCCTGGGCCCGCCCATCCTAAGCGTGACGCAACACGAGGGCCTGTTCCGAGCTTAGTCTGGCCAGGCAGGCTATCTACAGCATTTCCAAGCTCCCGAAAAATCGGGAACCAATCAACTTTGAGCATCTCCAACGGCCCTGGGTAGAGGCGTGTTCAAGGCAGTGACGTAGTAGAACTGCGACCGGAAGCCATAGATTGTTTACAGAATCTATGCCGGAAGTGCTTCATTCACATCACGAACATGGAGCAGCGGCAAGCCTTTAACACAGCGGTAGATGCTGTATTGAAAGCATTCAACGGGAAGTTCTCATTGAAAACGGAGCAAAGAGCAGCCCTGGAGGTATTTATTGAAAGGAAGGACGTTTTCGCCTTGCTCCCGACCGGCTTCGGTAAGAGTTTAATCTACCAGTTAGCCCCGTCGCGTCGCATACGTCAGAGGAAAGAGTGATGTGATTGGTTTAAGCTTCGTCACAGCCTTTTCTGGCTTCGACCAGTCGCAAACTGAGGCATTTCAGGGAGGCGGGTCAACCACGGGCTCTGGGAAACGGTTGGGCTTAATAGCTTGGCCAGACCAAATGCTCGGAGAGCTCTGAAGTCGCGTTAGCCAGGCTATTGAAGGTGGGCTTATAGGAAAAATAACCAATCAATCAATGACACGATGACAAGATGTTGTGATGCAGCCTGATGCAATCACTGTGACCAGCCCAAAGTTGATTATTTTCCTATAACAGCACATCCAGGTGTGTTTTATTCCTCTTATACCAAGCTCTTTCTTTTGAAGTTATTCAGACAAAAAAAAAAGTTGACGCTGACACTGGAGTCTTCTTCCAAAAATGCTTAATAAACATCTCATTGCAAACGTCACTAACACAGACGTTCCTGTGAATGCTCCACATGACAATAGTCTAAAAACTGTGGAACTGTTGTTGTGAAGGTGAAGTTTTCACAGTTTTCTCAGAACAGATTTTGTTCGTTTTTTTCCCTCCAAACTTCAGGAAAGACGCTCTGTGGTTTCTCTGTAACATGAAAAGCTGTGTGTTTGGACTAACAGGAATAAAATCTCCCACTTATTACAGCACTGTTATATTTCCCGACAACACCATGCCCCGTCATTACAGGTCCGGTTCCACTATTACTAATCATTAACCTTTCCCTTTTCTTTTTACTGAAAAAGAAATCAGCCTCAAACCTGATCTGTGTTGTGCTGCATAACTCCATCCTGTTGTTGATTAGTTTTCTATAACTGCATGCTCCACAGTGTTCTCATCTCATCTCATCTCATCATCTCTAGCCGCTTTATCCTGTTCTACAGGGTCGCAGGCGAGCTGGAGCCTATCCCAGCTGACTACGGGCGAAAGGCAGGGTACACCCTGGACAAGTCGCCAGGTCATCACAGGGCTGACACATAGACACAGACAACCATTCACACTCACATTCACACCTACGCTCAATTTAGAGTCACCAGTTAACCTAACCTGCATGTCTTTGGACTGTGGGGGAAACCAGAGCACCCGGAGGAAACCCATGTGGACACGGGGAGAACATGCAAACTTTGCACAGACAGGCCCTCGCCGGCCACGGGGCTCAAACCCGGACCTTCTTGCTGTGAGGCGACAGCGCTAACCATGCCACTGTGCCGCCTGCTCCATAGTGTTGTGTCAGAAAAAACAGGATGAAAAAGAAAGAAAGAAACAATAAGATTTTTTTTAATTGAAGAAAGGGTGATAAGTAAAGAGCAGGCAGGACAGAGAATAAAGAAGAAAGACAGGAAAGGAAAAATAGGCTGAAAATAAATAAATAAATAAATAAATAGCAAGATTGACGATAAGAAAGGAAATAAAAAAAGAAAGAAAGGAAGTCAAAAGAAAGAACATAAATGACCAAGGAAGAAAGAAAGAAAGAAAGAAAGAAAGAAAGAAAGAACAAGAGTGGTCTGAGAGCACAATATCCCCCACTGGCAACTATACCATAACTCTGGTAAAATGTGACTTAATTAAACAGAATTACAATAGGCGTATTACCGACATATAACAAAGAATCCTGCCAAGTTTCGTGAAATTCCTCCAAAAATTGTGAGAGGAGTTGATTTCAGAAGGTGAGTACCCTTCCCGGGATGGATGGACGGACGGACGGACATCGCCACGACATAATCCCCCTTCGGGCCTTTTAGCCAGCGGGGCATAAAAATTGTGAGGGAAGTTGATTTCAGAAAGCAAGCACACCTTGATGAAATTGCCAAAGTTTGTTAACAATCAAGCGCATAACTCTGGTAAAATTTGCCCAAATTAAACGAAATTTCAATCTGCGTATAACCGTCATATAACAAAGCCTTTTGCCAAGTTTGGTGAAATTCCTCCACAAATTGTGAGAGGAGTTGATTTCAGAAGAATGTACACCCTCATTAAATTGTCAAAGTACAAGTTATTTAATCAAGAGTCAAAACTCTGGGAAAACTTTCACAAACAAAATTAAATCACAATATGTGTATTACCATCATATAACAAGGCCTTTTGCTGAGCTTCGAGAAATTCATCCAAAAACTGTGAAAGGAGTTGATGTCAGAAGGAAAACACACTCATGAAATTGTCAAATTAAAATTTTGTTAATCAAGGGCTAAAACTCTGGTAAAATGCGACTGAATTGAATGAAATTACAATCTGCATATTACTGACATACAACAAAGAATCCGGCCAAGTTTCGTGAAATTCCTCCAAAAATTGTGAGAGGAGTTGATTTCAGCAAGTGAGCACCCTTCCCGGGACGGATGGACGGACGTCGCCAAGACATAATCCCCCCTTCAGGCCATTAACAATAATAATAATAATAATAATAATAATAATAATAATAATAATAATTCCTGAAAATTAAAAAAAGATACATTCTTACCATCAAATACTTTTATTCCATATTTTGTTACTTTCTTTTTTTGTATTTTTGGGGTTTTGTTTTCGAATAGAGTTTTTTTTTTCGTCCTCAGTTGGTTCAGCAACAACATGCTCTGCCATTTTGTTTTTCTCTTCTCATGGTATATGAGCTGATATCCTAGAAGTAGAGTAGCCAGTCAGAGCACACTATTGCTCATATGCATATGCAGTGAATGTGGATAGAATAAAAAATAATAATAATAATAATAATAATATATATATATATATATATATATATATATATATATATATATATATATATATATATATATATATTTATTTATTTGTGGTTTCAGCCTAATAGCCCAGTCCTTGGCACGCCACTGTTCCTCAGCATTTGAGACTCAAGCTGTGTTTTGTCCAACAGGGAACGGGTTCTTGAACTGGACCCGTTCAGGATTCTTTGAACCGTGGTGCCTGCTAGTGAACCAGCCCACGTTTTCACCAGTTTTGTGTTACCATTGTAATCAAGGATGCGTCATGAACGGATGGTGTTGCACAATTCGCAATGGGAGTAAACAGTAGTAGGAAGATGGCGGTGCACATTGCTTACCTGCGAGCTTTTGTTCTGTTGGTACAGATATTTGTTTTCGGTCCATTTTTTCTGAACATGTATCCTTTTCTATTGCGTTCTCCATCGCTGCGCTGTGCTTCCAGTCCAAACTAAAAAGACATGCCCACTGATGTTGTCATTGTTCGCGTTGGAAAAACCAGCTATATTTTAGTTCCAGCTGGAAACCAACTTTTCACGTTCTGAACCAATTTATTACCTCGCCTGGGATGGAGTTCACCAGGGAGCGAAGTATTGTTTTCGGTGGGGTTTGTTTGTTTTTTTGTTAATGATGTTATGGGAAACCTGCTAGACCAACCTTCATGAAACTTTCAGGATAGATGGCCATTGGTCTTAAATAGAACCTCCAACATTTTGGGGGTCATCCGGTCAAGGTTTTTCTGGCTATTGCTTCTTATAGAGGCAGTAGCCACGATGTCATCGTGCTGTAAGAATGTAAGAGTGTAACAATCATGCAGTACAGTGTGAGAGCAGTACGGTGTGTTCTGATTGGCTGAGAGCAGTACGGTGTGTTCTGATCGGCTGACAGCAGCAGAGAATCAGAACCATGTTTATTGCCCAAGTATGTTCACACACAAGGTCAAAATCAAGGTCAAGGTCACCAAAAAGGTCAAAATCTTTTTTTTTTTTGGAATATCTTCCTTCATATTCATCATAAGTGCTACCGGGCAGGGTTTATTTTGCCTGGCAACACTTGTTTTTGCTGTGAATGGTTCAAAATTTGGTGCGAGAACCAGAACAGAACCCATTCCCTGTTGGTGAAAAAGTATATTAGGGAAATCATCTTGAGGGGTGGTTTGAGGGGGGAAAAAAAAATCAATGTTTTAAGTGATCTGAATCTGAAGGCCAAAGTTAAAAAAAATGCAGCAATATGTCAGAGAGCTGGCTGCATGTCTGGAGATTTGTGTTTCTGACAGATGTCATTTTAATAACAGATGTGGTTGTGATGATGAGATGAAGAATGCTGAGAAATGTGAAAGACAAGTTTGGAAATGTTTATTGTACTACCGTGAAATCTGAAGGGAGCATAATAAATAAAAATAAAAAGGAAGAATGTATTATTCAATTAATATATATTTCTTTTTTTCAGCCAAATCGACAGTTGTTTCCCAGAGGTGTTTGATTACCCCCCCCCCCCCAAAAAAAAGCATATTTAGAAATGTATTCAGGCTTATTTATCGTTAACGAGTTCCTCCATGTCTAACTGAGCGCTGTTCTGCTGAAGTCTCCGACAGAAGGATTCGTTCACATCAGGGCTTGAAACTCAGTGTAATTTTCCCATGTTGCCAAGTCATGCATTATGCTGACAGGGCAGAGGGGTTGGGGTCGAGGTCAGGGTTGGGGTCACAGCTACATCGAGCTCCCACGATGCACCCCTTCCTGCCCAGTGACACACATTCCGGGACGTGACCGCCTGCGGCTGGGACCAGTCTACTGTGAGATGTCAGATCTATATCAGTACAGGATGCTGATGAAAGCCCACAGATGTGATGATATGAAAGAGAAGTGGATTCATCGTAAAGTCTCACCAACAGCCTCATACACACCGATGAACAGACGTTTCAAACCAAAACAAATCTGTAGCTGCTTGGAAACTTCATCCTTTTATGAAACTGAAATATGTCTCAACATCGCTCTTCCATTCTCATTTCTTTAATCCTGTGATATCACACAGTTCTAAAGTTATACAGTAATATACTGACACGACGACTCAAAAGTGATCATTATGATGCATTCAGAGCTAAATCTCAGTCGTGAGTTTGTCCAGCTCTTATTGTTTGTACAATAAACATTCAGTTGACAGAAACTTCTTTTAGAGCTTTTAACACTTTAATTTGTTTTGGTTTGAGTAATTTATATCATTATGGCATAAAAACTTTTATTACTTGCTAAACTTATATTGCGAAACTAAACTTTGTGCAAGAAGTAGACACTGTGAAATAAATAAATAAATAAATGAAAAATAAGAAATACACATGAGAAAAATAAAGAAATAAAAAGCAGGTATGACAGAGAATAAAGAAGAAAGGCAGGAATAAAACAAGGAAAGAAAACGCAAGAAAGAAAGAAAGAAAGAAAGAAAGAAAGAGCAGGCAATAAAGAGAAAGACACTAAAAACAAAAGGAAAGAAGGAAAAACAGGATGGAAAAGAAAAAAGTTGCAAGAATGCAGAGAAAAAAGAGAGGAAATCAAAAAAATGAAAGAAAGACTAAATAAAAGAAAAAAAATGGATGAAAAAGAAAGAGCAGGCCTGATAGACAGAGAGAACAAAGAAGAAAGACAAGGAAAGAAAAAAGATGAAAAGAAAGAAATAGCAAGAATGACAGTAAGAAAGGAAATAAAATAGAAAGAAAGAAAGAAAGAAAGAAAGACATGAAAAATAAGAAATAAACATTAGAAAAATAAAGAAATAAAAAGCAGGCATGACAGAATAAAGACAGGAATAAAACAAGGAAAGAAAAAGCAAGGAAGCAAGAAAGAAAGAAAGCAAGAAAGAAAAAGCAGGCTATAAAGAGAAAGAAAGACTAAAAACAAAAGGAAAGGAAAGGAAAGGAAAAACAGGATGGAAAAGAAAAAAATTGCAAGAATGCAGAGAAAAAAATGAGAGGAAATGAATAAATGAAAGAGACTAAATTAAAGAAAAATGGATTAAAAGGAAAGAGCAGGCCTGAGAGACAGAGAGAACAAAGAAGAAAAACAAGGAAAGAAAAAAGTTGAAAAGAAAGAAATAGCAAGAATGACAGTAAGAAAGGAAATAAAATAAAATAGAAAGAAAGAAAGAAAGAAAGAAAGAAGACATGAACAATAAGAAATAAAAAGCAGGCATGACAGAGAGAATAAAGAAGAAACACAGGAATAAAACAAGGAAAGGAAAGAGAAAGAAAGAAAGAAAGAAAGAAAGAAAGAAAGAAAGAAAGAAAGAAAGAAAGAAAGAGAGTCATGAAAAATAAAAATAAAAAGCAGGCAATAAAGAGAAAGAAAGACACTAAAAACAAAAAGAAAGGAAAGAAAAAACAGGACAGAAAAGAAAAAATAGCAAGAATGCAGAGGAAAAAATGAAAGAAAGACTAAATAAAAGAAAAAATGGATGAAAAGGAACGCACAGTCTTTTTCTCTCCTGTTTCAAATTTGTATCCCATAATGCCTTGCGTTAACGGGGAAAGCCCACCACGTCATGCATGACGTAGTATCTTGTACTGGGTCATGGTGAAGCAGGAAAAAATAGCGGAGGATTTAGCGCCACGTGGCTCGAAATTCATTAATTGTTCTATTAGGGAAAACAAAAACCTAATAAAGTTGGAAGTTTGTGATCCGAATTCGGTAGCTTTCGGTCCAATAAACAAAAATAATTGCGTTGCGGGAAAATTCTTTTTATGACCTACCCTTGAAAAATCTGAAAGGCAGTATAGCTTTAATATTGAAACTATGACTGAAAAAGAAAGAAAGAGAAAGAAAGAAAGATTAAATAAAAGAAAAATGGAGGAAAAGAAAAGTGACAAACAGCAGGCATGACAGAGAGAATAAAATGAGGAATAAAGCAAGGAAAGGAAGGACAAAAGATGAAAATAAAGAAATAGCAAGAATGACAGGAAGGAAGGAAATAAAATAGAAAGAAAGAAACAGACATGGCAAAGAAGAAATAAAAAGCAGGCATGACAGAGAGAATAAAGACAATATAAAACAAAAGGGAAAAAACAGGAAGGAAAAGAAATAAATGCAATAATGCAGAAAGAATAGAAATAAAGCAAATTTTTAAAAATGAAGGAAATAACGAGAAAGAAAGAATGTGAAAAAGGAAAAACAAAAGAGAAAGAAAAATCAAGAAGAAGGAAGAAAGATCCACAGTAGATGCACAAAGGCCTTAAACTAACCGTATACTGGTTTGACATGAAGAATGCTTCATATGTTCTTAATCCAAATGGGATGGAGGAAAAAAAAACCTAAGATTTGTCTTTTTTAACTGAGAGAATGGCATCTGTTTGCATCCTCCTCTCCTTGTGGCAAGGAGAACGATTATTGTGGATGTAGGAAATGTAGGAGTAGTGGAGTGTGTGAAAAAGATTTTCACTTACAGTGCACTTACATACACATCTCCCCCCCCACACACACTTCCTGCATTTGCATCATTTATTCCACTCTGAGAAAATAACAGTCCTGTGACCCTCAGCCACTGACACAGGTCATTTATCTCCAACTGCTGCGTACTCCCACCCCCACCCAAACATACACACTCACACACATCCTGTAGGAAAAGCCAAAATGGCCGGATATACCGTATGAAGCTCCCCTTGTGTTTATTCTCAGCCTTGGAATAAGTTTTAAAGGAACAGTCCACCGTACTTCCATAATGAAATACGCTCTTATCTGAATTGAGACGAGCTGCTCCGTACCTCTCCGAGCTTTGCGCGACCTCCCAGTCAGTCAGACGCAGTCAGACGCGCTGTCACTCCTGTTAGCAATGTAGCTAGGCTCAGCATGGCCAATGGTATTTTTTGGGGCTGTAGTTAGATGCGACCAAACTCTTCCGCGTTTTTCCTGTTTACATAGGTTTATATGACCAGTGATATGAAACAAGTTCAGTTAAAAAAATTGAAACGTAGCGATTTTCTATGCTATGGAAAGTCCGCACTATAATGACAGGCGTACTAACACCTTCTGCGCGCTTCGGCAGCGCATTGATACGGAGCTCAGATATCAATGCGCTGCCGAAGCGCGCAGAAGGTGTTAGTACGCCTGTCATTATAGTGCGGACTTTCCATAGCATAGAAAATCGCTACGTTTCAATTTGTGTAACTGAACTTGTTTCATATCACTGGTCATATAAACCTATGCAAACAGGAAAAACGCGGAAGAGTTTGGTCGCATCTAACTACAGCCCCAAAAAATACCATCGGCCATACTGAGCCTAGCTACATTGCCAACAGGAGTGACAGCGCGTCTGACTGCGTCTGACTGACTGGGAGGTCGCGCAAAGCTCGGAGAGATACGGAGCAGCTCGTCTCAATTAAGATAAGAGCATATTTCATTATGGAAGTACGGTGGACTGTTCCTTTAAGGCAGACTGGTGCCTATGAGAGGGATAATGTTGGAAATAAATAATCATCAAAAAACCCCAACTGCGTCTGTATCACAACATACACATCCTCAGATCAAGTGTGTACTGAGAGTTGTAACATCAGAATGCAAGCTGGATCCTGTAAGGATGCTTTGACTCAAACAGTACTGACAAAACCACTGTTAGGAAGTGGAAAGCAGTGTTGTAGTCGAGTCACTAAACTTCAAGTCCGAGTCCAGTCTCGAGTCCCCAGTGTTCAAGAAAATTTCGAGACTCCACCCGCACCATTTGACGGTGGCTGTTGCTGGCTTTATGTGAAACCGTCTCTGCTACTGTGTTGGACTAACATTCCTGCTCGACTGCCTCATTTTAGTTATCAGGCTACAGATAAAAAGCTCGTTCGTCGCTCAGCAAGCCCCGCCCACCATCAACAGGGCAAATAACATGAGAGAGGGTTAACACTAGCTAGTTCATCTGTCAGCAAGCAAGCCCCGCCCACTATCAACAGAGCAATGAACATAGTGTGTCACTTCCTTCTCTGGGTGGAGTCTCGCCAAATGACGATTGAAGTTCGAGGTTGTCCCCGTCGTCTCCTCGATAGTTCTTCTACATATGGAACACATAGCAGGGCATTTTTTCCCACTGCACGAGAAGTCTGTGTAAGCAAAGTGGACAATCCTAGGGGCTTCTGTCCAGGCATTTTAGCGCCATTAATGTTAGTTTGTTCCTGAACATGTGAATGAACAGGTGAATGTGCATTCTCTTGCACGAAATTAGTGTAAAAAATTAATGTAGATATAAATATCTTACGCCAAATTATTATGGCATGTTACAAAAAATTAAGAAAAAATCAGAGTCCTCGTTTCCAATTTACGAGTCCGAATGCAGTTAATGCACGAGTCCGAGTCCAAGTCCGAGTCCTCAGTGCTCAAGTCCAAGTCAAGTCACAAGTCCTTAAAACTAGGGCACTACAAGCCTGGTGGAAAGTGACTACCGTCCTTTCAGAGATCACTCTTCACTGTAGGGTCGGTTTTAATGAAGTATGAGTGACAGGTACATGCAGGCATCTCTCAAGGGTATCGTTTTTGTATCACTACTCATTTACAGAAGATAAACAGAAGAAAGACACAAATCTGAAATTCGGTAATCTAGAAAAAAAAATTTCACAAAAACTGCCGATGTCAAACACATTAATATTCAACAACTCCTCTGTAAACATCCAACCTTGTATATGAACTATTTAGCGGATATTATTTTTCTAGAACTAGAAACGCTTTGTTTAAGGTTCAGTCCAAACCTGACACAAAGACAGAGTGATACGTTAACAGTGTTGATTCAGGATTTTACTTCACTCAAACAGCCACCGGATTCAAATAGCCCAAGAGCATTAGCTCAAAATTGAGTCCAACCCGGAACAAATTAGTAACAAGCTGAATTTTTCAGAATATGTTCAGAATACCCTTAGGAATAACATACTAAAAGTCCCCGGGAATCCACCTTGTGCTCTCTGAGAAATTCAAGATGGCGTCCAAAATGGCCGCTGATTGGAGATTTTTCAATATCTCAGGGATAAAACATAATATAAATGCAATTAAAATGTTAAATTATATGTTCTCTCATATAAGCAATGCAAATTCACCATTGTCACACTGTTAAAATTAAAATTAACCAAGATTACAAGGTCATTAATGTGGAAATTACATGGAATTTGATGGTTGACATGATTGACAGATTAGCTTAGTAGGCTACCTACATACATGAACATAATGTAAGACAACAATTAGACATCAATTTCCTTAATATTTAGTGCATCTTTAAGCTTTGATAAAATATTAAAGGTAAATTAAATTTGAGAACTCTATCTTCTAAAACTACAATGGCAAGCTGTTTCAGTCCACTTCTTCAACATTCCGGCGACTTTCATGACAAAAAGGTCTGCCTCAATAAAAGCTCTTGCTTATAAACAATGAGTAGACTTAAACACTTCTCAGTGCCTCAGTTGTAATGCTTGGACCTTTGTTGTACCATCAATGAAGTAGGGAATTTATTCAAGCTTGTTTAAGGGTGGAAAAAAATTAATCTTTGAGTTTCTAGCGCCAGTCTTTACTACTAGCAATGCCAGTGTGTTCGGACAAAAAATGACTAAACTCAGCATGACCTTTTAAAAATGACTGAACTCAGCATGACCTTTTAACATGCCATTTTTCATTTTCACCTCATCTCATTATCTCTAGCCGCTTTATCCTTCTACAGGGTCGCAGGCAAGCTGGAGCCTATCCCAGCTGACTACGGGCGAAAGGCGGGGTACACCCTGGACAAGTCGCCAGGTCATCACAGGGCTGACACACAGACACAGACAACCATTCACACTCACATTCACACCTACGGTCAATTTAGAGTCACCAGTTAACCTAACCTGCATGTCTTTGGACTGTGGGGGAAACCGGAGCACCCGGAGGAAACCCACGCGGACACGGGGAGAACATGCAAACTCCACACAGAAAGGCCCTCGCCAGCCCCGGGGCTCGAACCCAGGACCTTCTTGCTGTGAGGCGACAGCGCTAACCACTACACCACCGTGCCGCCCCCAATTTACTTTAATTAATATTAATGAAAATAAGTGCTCCAACCCCTAGTAATTGTGTTTGTTGTTTTGTGAACAGAATAGGATGATACGGAGTGAACGAGTAACCAATGGATCCACACTCTATAATCGGTAGTGTACATTAAATAGCACATGTATAGATTTGTACATTAAATAGCACATGTATAGATTTACAATTATAAGTCTGTAATTATTAGTCCTAAACATTAAGAACTGAAGCCATTTCAAAAACATATGAGATATCTTCATGATACCATAACGATTATTTTGTCATAACAGTCATTGTTATTTCTTCTTGGATGTGAATTTATGGGCCAGGGCGTTTCAAGATTGATACTTGATTCAAGGATCGGACTGGATGAAACCTACACACATTCATAGTACTGTGCACATTCATAAATGTGAACTGGTGAAGTGCCAAAAATATGACAATCTAACCAGACATGGCAAGCGAACACATTATACACAAATATGCTGTTATAATAATGTGTACATTGTTATTATATAATGTTAATACACAATGTAATTAATACACACATGTTGGAATTTACTCTCCTACCCTACAAAACATATATTCTGACCTTTTAATTGCATTAATATTTTGTTTTGGGCCTGAGATATGGGCAGATCTCCATTTGGCGGCCATTTTGGACGCCATCTTGAATTTCTCAGAGAGCACAAGGGGGATTTCCGGGGACTTTTAGTATGTTATTCCTAAAGGTATTCTGAACATATTCTGAAATTTTCAGCTTGTTACTAATTTGTTCCTGGTATAACCCTATTACTCCTGGGCTAAAAGTCAAGAAACTTATTCTCAGAACTCCATACTTCAGAGAATACAGTAATGCTGATTATTGATGGCTTGAACATACGATGTCCGGACATACACTACCGTTCAAAAGTTTGGGGTCACTTTGAAATGTCCTTATTTTTGAAAGAAAAGCACTGTTCTTTTCAATGAAGATCACTTTAAACTAATCAGAAATCCACTCTATACATTGCTAATGTGGTAAATGACTATTCTAGCTGCAAATGTCTGGTTTTTGGTGCAATATCTCCATAGGTGTATAGAGGCCCATTTCCAGCAACTCTCACTCCAGTGTTCTAATGGTACAATGTGTTTGCTCATTGCCTCAGAAGGCTAATGGATGATTAGAAAACCCTTGTACAATCATGTTAGCACAGCTGAAAACAGTTGAGCTCTTTAGAGAAGCTATAAAACTGACCTTCCTTTGAGCAGATTGAGTTTCTGGAGCATCACATTTGTGGGGTCGATTAAATGCTCAAAATGGCCAGAAAAATGTCTTGACTATATTTTCTATTCATTTAACAACTTATGGTGGTAAATAAAAGTGTGACTTTTCATGGAAAACACAAAATTGTCTGGGTGACCCCAAACTTTTGAACGGTAGTGTACGAACAACGCCGGTGTACCACCACAGGGAACCCGATCGTAAGTCCAAGGCAACGTATCTCATAAACGCTTGACCACCAGACAACGAAATTTGTGTCTTTATTTACATAACATAGATGGGTTTTTATCCAGTGCTTATTTTTAATTTGCTTTTTTAAAATAATGTAGGATTATTTACTAACACTTTTATGGAAAACATTCCCGTGTTTTATTCCTTTTTTTTAATAAAAACAAAAAAACAAAAACGAACAGTTGGTTGGTATCATTCTTCTGCAAACTCTTCGATAGAAACTGTGTGGTGAATATTAAAATGGAAAGAAGAGAGATCGCAGGTTCAACATGTGGTATCGAAAGAATATGTCTGTCAAGTCAGAGAGAAACGGTGGCAGTGCTATTAATAGCCATGGGGGGGGGGGGGGGGGGGACGGAAGTAAGGTCTTTATCAGAAAAAGTGTAAAAGGAAAAAACTGTTTACTCATCAAGTATTCATAGACAGGAAACAGGCCCCGAAGCAGATGCATGGAACAATGGGTGTATGCATCACTTCAGGAAATTAGGCAATACTCAAAGCTCCTGAGAATATATTCTATTCTATGGAAGTGTTTTCGTCACGATGTATAAAGGATATGAGGCTGCACGGCTTGCCTGTAATAAAGAGAGATACATCAAACTGGCCTAAAGAGCAAACTTCTAGAACAGTATTAGAGGTGAAGTGATTCCTCAGCAACCTTGACATACAGGATACACCGATCAGAAGAAGAACAACTTTACTTATCACATGTACACTTAAGCATGGTGAAATTCTTCTCTGCATTTAACCCATCTGAAGCAGTGAACAAGCACATGCGAGCAATGAGCAGCTATGCTACAGCACCTGGTGAGCATTTGGTGCTTTGCTCAAGGGCACTTCAGCCAAAGGCCACCCCATGTTAACCTAACCTGCATGTCTTTGGGGGAAACTGGTGCACAGACACAGGGAGAACATGCAAACTCTACATAGAAAGGCCCTCGTCGGCTACTGAGCTTGAACCTAGAACCTTCTTGCTGTGAGGTGACAGGGCTAACCACTACACCACCATGACCACTGCCAGGTGAAATGAATAACATTGATTATTCTATCCATATTCACTGGATATGAGCAATCGCACGCTCTGATTAGCTACTCTACTACTAGGCTATCAGCTCATATATCATGAGTAGAGAAAACAAAATGGCGGTATCAAGTATTTAAAAGAAACAGAAACAGCTAAAAGAATATAGCCGTCGTCTCTCCCTCAATATCTCCTGTTCCACACTTCAGCCCAGTTGGTGGTGGTAATGCACCTTTAAGTTGGTTCGCCAACCGCCAAAAAAAAAAAAAAACCCGAAAGAAGAAGAAAAACAAAATGGCGTAGCGTGTTGCTGAACCAACCGAGGATGAAATAAAAACTCTACTCGAAAACAAAACCCCAAAAAATACAAAAAAGCAACAAAATATGAAATAAAAATCTTTGATTGTAACTTTGATTTGTATCTTTTTTTTTTAATTTTCAATAATTATTATTATCGCATTTTTCACAAATTGCTCCTCTCATTTCACCGGTTTATTTACATTCTAAGCGGAAATGATTTTGTCAGACATTTTGTATAAAGCTTTATTTATCGAATTTGCAAAAAATACAAATAAAAATGCTCCATTTCTCAAAATCCAGTGAATGTGGATAGAATAAAAGTTATTACACTCAATCTCGTCGCACATGGTTGATAGACAACTCAGTGCTACGCGCCTCGTCGGCTATCAGCTCATGTACGACCCAATTTCATGGAATAACTTAAATATTTCATTACAGTGCCACCTGTCAAGGGGTGGGCTATATTAAGCAGCAAGAGAACAGTCAGTTCTTGAAATTGATGTGTTGGAAGCAGGAAAAATGGGCACGCGTAAGGATCTGAGCGACTTTGATAAGGGCTGGATTGTGATGGCTAGATGACTGGGTCTGAGTATCTCCCAAATGGCACATCTTGTAGGGTGCTCCTGGCATGCAGTGGTTAGTACCTACCAAAAGTGGTCCAAGGAAGGACAACCGGTGAACTGGCAACAGGGTCATGGGTGGCAAAGGCTCACTGATTCATATGGGGCATGACGGCTAGCCCATGTGGTCCAATCCCACAGAACGGCTACTGTAGCACAAACTGCTATTGTAACAACATAATCAATGTAATTCACTTTACATGTCAGTAGTTTGAATGTTTTGGCTGATCTCCAAAACTCCTGGAGCGACAATTAGCATTCCTTTAAAAGCTATTCCGTCAGTTGGTGTTTTGATAATGATGGTGGTGGTGGAGAGCTCTGTCTACCAATGTCACTCCAAAATCTCCCACAAGTGTTCACTTCAATTGAGATCTTAACCTGGTGTGTATGTGTGTGTGCCATAACATATTTTATGTTTGACATCATTTTCATCCTCATCAAAAACATTCAGTGCCCTGTGCGAGGGGGGTGGAGTTATCCCAGAAGAGGCCACTCCCATCAGAAATGTTTCTTCATACGATAATCAGTGAGAAAAAAACTGGTACTGATTGTGAACTTTGCACTGCAGTAACCCTTCGCTCTAAGGGAAGTCAAATCATGCTAGCAACAGAAATAAATGACACACAGCATGACCAAACCACCATTTAAAAAAAAAAATTCTCAGGTTACATGTTACAGGATGTTCCAAGTCTCTTCTTGAATACTGTGTTTCAATGCCTGCCTAAATATTTGCTGAATTGCATGTATCGTGAAGAGCAACCCTGGAGCCAGAATAAGTCATTCTTGATGTTCACTATGAAACAATCAGATGTCGGAGTTATAAAGTTTCTGAGCAAGCCAGGGCACAGCTAGGAAAATAACCGAAATGGCGTTGGTGTGAAAATCTGTCATGTTAGTGCCGGAATCAGCGCTGAACTCCATCTCCTAGAACACACTACAAAGATGGCTGCCAAGGACGATAAACAGCCAAGCATCTCATTTAATTTCACATTCTCAGTCATTACTGATTACAGTCGTCCTTTCCACCAACTTAGTGTATTTAATAATGTTTATAAGTACTCCTTTTATCCAAGGACAGTAGTAATGTGGAAGAACTTATGAATAACCAATGAAGTAAACAAAAACAATTTTAAGACTGTTGCCCTATCAGCCATCAAGTCTTACAACTAATGAAGTCAAATTTTTAGAATCAAATTATAATTATATTATTAATGAACTGCAAATGGGAATATGCATATTTAAGGCTCCAGATAATGGATGGATGAATATGCATATTCTCATCTCATCTCATTATCTGTAGCCGCTTTATCCTGTTCTACAGGGTCGCAGGCAAGCTGGAGCCTATCCCAGCTGACTACGGGCGAAAGGCGGGGTACACCCTGGACAAGTCGCCAGGTCATCACAGGGCTGACACATAGACACAGACAACCATTCACACCTACGGTCAATTTAGAGTCACCAGTTAACCTAACCTGCATGTCTTTGGACTGTGGGGGAAACCGGAGCACCCAGAGGAAACCCATGCCGACACGGGGAGAACATGCAAACTCCACACAGAAAGACCCTCGCCGGCCACGGGGCTCGAATCCGGACCTTCTTGCTGTGAGGCGACAGTGCTAACCACTACACCGCCTATATATATAGTAGCATTCCAGCAAATCCGTATTTTCTGTCCTCGTCTTGCTGTCTTGTTCCAGTAGCCCTGGTTCCCTAGCAACTGATGCAGACCTTGTTGACCCGGGCAACGTCTGAGCCAGTATGACTCAGTTATGTCTTCACTCACTCCTGAGGTAGGCTGATATATCATGAGGGGTTTTGCCTAAGGACCCTTACTGGATGATGTTTTGCCCCGACCGGGATTCGAACCCCAATCTCCC
The DNA here is from genome assembly GCF_027579695.1 of Neoarius graeffei. NCBI lineage: Eukaryota > Metazoa > Chordata > Actinopteri > Siluriformes > Ariidae > Neoarius > Neoarius graeffei. The sequence continues at coordinate 14,692,556 of NC_083583.1, read as the reverse complement.
GCATCGTAGTCAGTGAGCATTACCACTGTACCATCCAGCTGATTGGGGGCTTGTCCGGGATATATATATATATATATATGATAATGGTTAGTGGACCTAAGAGCTGACCAGAACAAGAACCAGTAACCATCTCAATGGCAGACATCCAAGAAAGAGTGTCAAAGATGAAGAGCTGGACAGCACTGGCTGAAGAAGCTAACTGCACTCCATGAACGCCTAGCAGCACAGATGAACCAGCTGCTGAGGGATGAGACCCACCCAGAATGGCTAACCCAAGGCAGGACAGTCCTAATCATGAAGGACCTCCAGAAGGGACCCATCCCATCCAACTACAAGCCAATTACCTGTCTCTGCACAACATGGAAGGCCCTGTCAGGCATCATTGCGGCAAAAATGAGTAAGCATGTGGCTCAATACATGAGCGAGGCACAGAAAGGGATTGGCAGTAACACCAGAGGAGCCAAGCACCAGCTACTGGTCGATAGAACAGTCGCCCGAGACTGTAAGAAGAGACAGACCAACCTGTGCACTGCCTGGATTGACTACAAGAAAGCCTACGACTCAATGCCACACACATGGATACTGGAATGTCTGGAACTGTATAAGATCAACAGGAACCTAAGGACCTTCATCCAGAACTCAATGGAAATGTACCAAGGCATATACCAAGGAGATGCGCTATCACCTTCTGCATAGGCCTGAACCCCCTCAGTCGGATCATCACGAAGAGCGGCTACGGGTACCGATTCCATAGTGGGGCAACAATCAGCCACCTGCTCTACATGGATGACATCAAGCTGTATGCCAGGAACGAGCGAGAAATAGACTCGCTGATCCACACCACCCGGATCTACAGCGATGACATAAGGATGTCATTCGGATTGGACAAGTGTGGCCGGATGGTCTCAAAGAGAGGAAAGATGATCCGGACTGAGGGGATTGACCTACCAGAGGGCAACATAGGTGATATCCAAGACAGCTACAAGTACCTTGGCATCCCACAGGCTAATGGAAACCATGAAGAGGCCACAAGGAAGTCAACCACAGCCAAATACCTCCAGAGAGTAAGGCAGGTCCTGAAAAGTCAGCTGAATGGTAAGAACAAGGTCCGAGCCATCAACATGTATGCACCACCAGTCATCAGATACCCCGCTGGTATCATAAACTGGCCAAAGGAGGAGATAGAAGCCACAGATATCAAGACTAGAAAGCTCCTCACCATGCATGGAGGGTTCCACCCCAAGTCCAGCACCCAGAGACCATACACTAAGCGGAAAGAGGGAGGCCGAGGGCTAGTGAGCATCAAGACCACGGTCCAGGATGAAACATCGAAAATCCGAGAATACATCAGAAAGATGGCCCCAAAGGATGAACTGCTAAGTGAATGTCTCAGGCAGCAGAACCCTGATGAGAGCGCAGAGGAGGAGGAGGAACAGACAACCTGGAGGGACAAACCCCTACATGGCATGTACCACCGTCAGATAGAGGAAGTGGCTGATATCAAGAAATCCTACCAGTGGCTGGATAATGCAGGACTGACAGACAGCACAGAGGCACTAATCATGGCAGCACAAGAACAGGCCATAAGCACAAGAGCCATAGAGGCCAGGATCTTCCAGAGTAGATCAGACCCAAGATGCAGACTGTGCAAAGAAGCCCCTGAAACAGTCCAGCACATAGTAGCAGGGTGTAAGATGCTAGCTGGATCAGCGTACATGGAGAGGCACAACCAAGTGGCTGGGATAGTATACAGGAACATCTGCAACCAGTATGGAATAGAAGTACCCAAGTCCCAATGGGCCATACTACAGAAGGTGGCTGAGAACAACACGGCCAAGGTTCTGTGGGACTTCAGCTTCCAGACTGACAAACAGATCCTGGCTAACCAACCGGACATAGTGGTGGTAGACAAAGAGCAGAAGAGGGTGGTGGTGATAGATGTGGCGATCCCAGCTGACGCCAACATCAGGAAGAAGGAACATGAGAAACTTGAGAAGTATCAAGGGTTGAAAGAGCAGCTGGAACGGATGTGGAAGGTCAAGGGTTGCGTGGCCCCCGTGGTAGTGGGGGCACTTGGGGCAGTAACCCCCAAACTGGGAGAGTGGCTTCAGCAAATCCCAGGAACAACATCTGAAGCCTCAGTCCAGAAGAGCGCAGTACTAGGAACATCGAAGATACTGCACAGAAGCCTCAAACTCCCAGGCCTCTGGTAGAGGACCTGAGCTTGAGGATGACATGGATACCACCCCCCCGCCGGGGGTGAGAAGGAGATTTTTATATATATATATATATATATATATATATATATATATATATATACACACACACACACACACATATATATATATATATATATATATATATATATATATATATATATATATATATATATACACCATCAGAGATGCAGGCTTCTGAACTGAGCGCTGATAACAACTTGGGTCGTCCTTCTCCTCTTTAGTCCGAATGACACGGCGTCCCTGATTTCCATAAAGAACTTCAAATTTTGATTCGTCTGACCACAGAACAGTTTTCCACTTTGCCACAGTCCATTTTAAATGAGCCTTGGCCCAGAGAAGACATCTGTGCTTCTGGATCATGTTTAGATACGGCTTCTTCTTTGAACTATAGAGTTTTAGCTGGCAACGGCGTATGGCACGGTGAATTGTGTTTGCAGACAATGTTCTCTGGAAATATTCCTGAGCCCATTTTGTGATTTCCAATACAGAAACATGCCTGTATGTGATGCAGTACCGTCTAAGGGCCCGAAGATCACGGGCACCCAGTATGGTTTTCCGGCCTTGACCCTTACGCACAGAGATTCTTCCAGATTCTCTGAATCTTTTGATATTATGATAGATCAACAGTAGATCAACAGATCAACATATCATAGATGATGATATGTTCAAACTCTTTGCAAATTTACACTGTCAAACTCCTTTCTGATATTGCTCCACTATTTGTCGGCGCAGAATTAGGGGGATTGGTGATCCTCTTCCCATCTTTACTTCTGAGAGCCGCTGCCACTCCAAGATGCTCTTTTTATACCCAGTCATATTAATGACCTATTACCAATTGACCTAATGAGTTGCAATTTGGTCCTCCAGCTGTTCCTTTTTTGTACCTTTAACTTTTCCAGCCTCTTATTGCCCCTGTCGCAACTTTTTTGACATGTGTTGCTGTCATGAAATTTCAAATGAGCCAATATTTGGCATGAAATTTCAAAATGTCTCACTTTTGACATTTGATATGTTGTCTATGTTCTACTGTGAATACAATAGCAGTTTTTGAGATTTGTAAATTATTGCATTCCGTTTTTATTTACAATTTGTACTTTGTCAACTTTTTTGTACTTTTCTTGCTATGTGTTATTATTTTACAGTACTTTTTTTTTAGTCACAAAGCACTAAAGTCCCCAGCTGTTTCTTTGTTTCCTCCTCACAAAGTCCATATGCATGAAGGTCGCGACAAAATTCTTCCCCAGCCGTACAGTTACAATGCGCCGTGATCACTTCTCCGTCTTATTGAACTAAGATCCAGGTCTTTAAAGGGGTTTCTGATGATCTTTGTGAATGATTTACCTGAGAGATAAGAGCCAACACAAGTGAGAATCAAGCCAACTGTTGTTTGTTTACACTTCAACTTGCAGCGCTTCGTTGTAAAGACGCGAACGAAAAGCTTAAAAAAACCCCACATACTTAGATGGGCAAAAACAATACAGGATTCATTCAGCAGCGACTTGATACCGAGGTCCTTTACCCAGCCACATACAAAAAAGTTGTAAGCCTCCATACTCTTCTATGCTTTCATGTGTTTTGCGGTGTAGAAGGACGTCTGCAACACCAGATAGTTCGAGATGTCGGGGAACTCGACTGAAGGGTAGTTTTCGAGATCGTATGACAAATCCTTCTTTCCCAGACTGTAGGGGTCGATTCCATTGCACATAGCAATCTTCTGAATATATCTAAAGCCAGCATTGGCTTCTAGATTACGAGCATACTCTGATAAGTTATCGCTAGTTGTTTTCACTGCGGCAGACGTTTAGACCACCAGCTATTTTACTTCCGGTAAAACCGCTAAGAAAAGTCACGTGACTGAAACCCAGCAACTGCTGCTAAATGTACTGACTATTCACTTACTTACTCCTAACTTTTTACCACAGAGATCCACAGGGTAAACATCAGCTGTTATTAAGTTAATTTTAGAAGCGAAATCCTTGAGAAAGAAACAAACAAACAAAAAAACATTCGTCATCAGTTCCAACTGAACCCTGAAGAATTATCGCATGAATAGGCACGGATTTCTGGCTTACGCAGAGCCTGTGTGAAATGTAAAGTATATATTTGCACAGCGTCACAGCACAAAGGATTTTCTTTATCACACAGGGAAAACTCTCTCAAGGCTGCAGGAATGACAGCAGGTTGAGATGTTTCAAAAGACACCTGCATGCTGTGAGGCAGACTCACCGATGGCGTCAGAGAAAAAAATGGAGAAGGAATCTGTATTATTCACAGAGATGCCAACATTAACAATAGAACTTTAAAAAAAAAACCTGTGAGTATTTCAGTGGATGGGATGGCAATAGAATAAATGAAAAATATATAGTGTTGAACTGAATATTTGGACTTGTAAACAGCCAGCACAGGAGTGTACAAGCTTACTGTGTACAATTGTTACATGAATATACAGTGGTGCTTGAAAGTTTGTGAACCCTTTAGAATTTTCTATATTTCTGCATAAATATGACCTAAAACATCATCAGATTTTCACACAAGTCCTAAAAGTAGATAAAGAGAAGCCAGTTAAACAAATGAGACAAAAATATTGTACTTGGCCATTTATTTATTGAGGAAAATGATCCAAAATTGCATATCTGTGAGTGGCAAAAGTATGTGAACCTCTCGGATTAGCAGTTAATTTGAAGGTGAAATTAGAGTCAGGTGTTTTCAATCAATGGGATGACAATCAGGTGTGAGTGGGCACCCTGTTTTATTTAAAGAACAGGGATCTATCAAAGTCTGATCTTCACAACATGTGTTTGTGGAAGTGTATCCTGGCATGAACAAAGGAGATTTCTGAGGACCTCAGAAAAAGCATTGTTGATGCTCATCAGGCTGGAAAAGGTTACAAAACCATCTGTAAAAAGTGTGGACTCCACCAATCCACAGTCAGACAGATTGTGTACAAATGTAGGAAATTCAAGACCATTGTTACCCTCCCCAGGAGTGGTCGACCAACAAAGATCACTCCAAGAGCAAGGCGTGTAATAGTCAGCGAGGTCACAAAGGACCCCGGGGTAACTTCTAAGCAACTGAAGGTCTCTCTCACATTGGCTAATGTTAATGTTCAAGAGTCCACCATCAGGAGAACACTGAACAACAATGGTGTGCATGGCAGGGTTGCAAGGAGAAAGCCACTGCTCTCCAAAAAGAACATTTCTGCTCATCTGCAGTTTGCTAAAGATCATGTGGACAAGCCAGAAGGCTGTTGGAAAAATGTTTTGTGGACGGATGAGACCAAAATAGAACTTTTTGGTTTAAATGAGAAGCGTTATGTTTGGAGAAAGGAAAACACTGGATTCCAGCATAAGAACCTTATCCCATCTGTGAAACATGGTGGTGGTAGTATCATGGTTTGGGCCTGTTTTGCTGCATCTGGGCCAGGACGGCTTGCTATCATTGATGGAACAATGAATTCTGAATTATACCAGCGAATTCTAAAAGAAAATGTCAGGATATCTGTCCATGAACTGAATCTCAAGAGAAGGTGGGTCATGCAGCAAGACAACGACCCTAAGCACACAAGTCGTTCTACCAAAGAATGGTTAAAGAAGAATAAAGTTAATGTTTTGGAATGGCCAAGTCAAAGTCCTGACCTTAATCCAATCGAAATATTGTGGAAGGACCTGAAGCGAGCAGTTCATGTGAGGAAACCCACCAACATCCCAGAGTTGAAGCTGTTCTGTATGGAGGAATGGGCTAAAATTCCTCCAAGCCGGTGTGCAGGACTGATCAACAGTTAGCAGAAATGTTTAGTTGCAGTTATTGCTGCACAAGGGGGTCACACCAGATACTGAAAGCAAAGGTTCACATACTTTTGCCACTCACAGATATGTAATATTGGATCATTTTCCTCAATAAATAAATGACCAAGTATAATATTTTTGTCTTATTTGTTTAACTGGGTTCTCTTTATCTACTTTTAGGACTTGTGTGAAAATCTGATGATGTTTTTGGTCATATTTATGCAGAAATATAGAAAATTATAAAGGGTTCACAAACTTTCAAGCACCACTGTAAGTGCTTGAACAGTCCGAGTTGTCTCCACACCCAATACATCCATCCATCCATCTATACCACTTATCCATCAAGGTTGTGGAGGAAACTGTAGCCAAACCCAAATGACTTCAGGAGAAAGAGGTGGGGTTCACTCTGACCAGGTCACCAATCCAATGCAGGGCTTCCATACTCAATATTGCACATAATAATTAAGTATTAACAAGAAGTATGCACTATTATTATACATCCAGGACACTTTTTCGATGGAATAAAAACATGTATTCTGTTCCCTTCTAGCAGGTTTAATTCGTTTGGTTTGATAGCATGCAATATTGTTAGCATATCGCTTATCCTACATGTATTACGTCACTCTGCCTAATGGAGAATGAGCGTTGAATATGGTTTACGATGTTACACGTTGTCAAGACAACAGGATGTCACACGTCGGAGTTGATGCAAATATCCAATGAGAAAGTTTTCTGCAATGCATGCACAGAACCATTTCTTTGTTTGCCGGGAAAGAGAAAGACGAGGCTAATACAGTGCTAGGATTAGCTATGCTATAATTAAGCACTAAATAAACAAACAATCTGAAAACTGAAACTAAAGAAGCGTTGAACACCCGAAAAGCTACCAAACCTTCATTAGGTACTCCTCACGCATATTTACAAGCAGTGGCGAACTGTTACTATCAACTCAGCCAAAGCTTAGCCAGACACCAAAAAAGCAACAGGGCAAAGGCTTTTGCAAAGGATTAGCGTCAGGCTGCCAGGTACTGTAGCTCTGTTGTGTGTAGCTGTCAATGTTGATTTTAAAAGTAACTAAGTAAATTATAGAGGGAAATGAATACTTAAGTCTGAGTGAAAAATACTGTAGCGAGCGTGCAGCATGGAAGAAGAGTCTGGAGACAGAAATCTTAGTTTCTCGGTCGTTAGCCTGTGCTACTTGCTTTCAATAGCACTGGCTTGACCGCTTTATTAGCATTCGCTAACACTACTGATGAACACTACACCGGCTGGAAGGTGACTTCACTGCTGCGCTGACGGCGCCAACTCGCACTTAAGCTCACGTTGGCCTTCGAGAAGGCCGAGGGTGATCCATTTTTGGTCCTGCTCACTATAAATCAAAATCTGATTGGTGAATTCAGAACCCAGAAACTACTGGGTTTTTACACACACACACACACACACACACACACACACACACACACACACACACACACACACACACACTTTATACTGAATAGTGTGAAAAGCAACAAACAGCCAGTAAGCAGTGGTTCTGTAGGCAGAAACACGTTCTTGATTAGACAGGTCAGGGGAGAATGCATGGCCACTCTTTACAGTTATGATAAGCAGAAAAGAATGCAAAACACGTTAAAATGTGAATGCACAATGGAAGTAAACAGGAGTAGCAACATGGTGGAACACATCGATTACCTGCAAGCTTTTGTTCTGTTATTACAGATACTTGTTTTCGTTCCATTTTTTTCTGAATATATATCCCTTTCTGGTGCATTCTTCATTGCTGTGCTCTGCTTCTTCTCCAAAGTAATGACAAACTCACTGATGTCGTCATGATTTGTGATGGAAAAACCAACTATATCTTTGTTGCACCAATTTATTTTTGGTCTAAATGCTCTGAACAGTTCAAAATTTGGTGTCAGAACGGAACCCATTCCCTGTTGGTGGAAAAGGGTAGCACATTCACACCTATGGGTAATTTAGAGTAGCCAGTTGACCACATGTCTTTGGACTGTTAGAGTAAACCTATAAAGGCAGAGGGAGAACATACAAACTCCACACAAAAGGCCTCTGGTCGATGGTTCGAATCCAGAACCTTCTTGCAGTGAGGCAACAGTGCTAACCATTGCGCCACTTGTAGTATGACTTAATATATGCAAAAGAAAATGATAGGCCGACTTTAACTATGTGAGATGAAATTTTAAATGCTGATGCACAGCAGATTTAAGCTGCGCTTTTATTATTGAACCAACTGCTTGTCAACACAGACATGAAAAATCATCACCCTTTTAGTACCTCTGCCAACTTTGTTGGAGGAGGTTATGTTTTCACCTCTGTTTGTTTGTTTACCTGTTCCCAATGTAACTCAAAAAGTAGTGAACAGAATTTGATGAAATTTGGAGGAAAGGTGAGCCATGGGCCAAGGAACAACTGATTAGATTTTGATGCAAATCCAGATATGCATGTATGTTCGAGGGGCTGATCTTGGAACTGCTCTTCGCTGATGACTGTGCCCTTCTTGCTCACACTGAGGAAGCACTACAGACAGCCATGAATCACTTTGCTGATGCAGCTCGAGCGTTTGGCTGAGCCGTCAACCCGAGGAAAACGGCAGTCATGTACCAGCCACCTCCTCAAGGAACGTACATGCCACCCAAAATCTCCATTGATGGTCATCAACTAAATGCCACAGACCAGTGCACATACCTAGGCAGTGTCATCTCCAACAACACCACAGTCACTAAAGGTGTGGACCATCGCCTCTCCAAAGCCAGCAGCTCCTTTGGGTACCTTCAGGATAGAGTGTGGCAAAATCTAAAGGCCCTTTTCCACTACCCTTTTTCAGCTCACTTCAGCTCGCTTCAGCTCACTTCAGCCCGACACGGCTCGCGTTTCGACTACCAAAAAACAGCACGACTCAGCTCGCTTCAGCCCTGCTTAGCCCCTAAAACTCGCACCGTTTTGGAGTGGGGCTGAAGCGAGCCAAAGTGAGCCAAGTGAGTCTGGGGGCGTGAGCAGACACTCCCCTGTGCACTGATTGGTGAGGAGGAGTGTCCTCACATGCCCACACACGCCCCGCGAGCACGTTGGGATCTGTAAACACCGTAAACCCGGAAGAAGAAGAATTACGAATTACGAGAATTTCTGAAGCCTTATGCGCCTCGCCTCATCTATACGCTCTTGCCAGTATCTGTTGGCGTTGTCGGTGACAACAAGCCACAGAACCAAGACCAGCAACACTAACGACTCCATGTCCATGTTTATTGTTTACTATCCGGGTTGTGAGACTACCGCTTAAAAGCTCACTGATGTCACTGTTTGCGCTGCTTAACGACATCACGTGACGTCCACCCACTTTCGCTAACTCCACCCAATGTGTCCACCCACTTCCAGCCAGCACGGTTCAGCGCGGTTGTAGTCGAAATGCAACTCCAATAGCCTCACTCAGCTCGACTCAGCACGGCACGGCTCAGCCCGACTCAGCCGCGTTTGTAGTGGAAAAGCGGCATAAATGTCTAAAGTCCTTCCTGCACCATATGGCGCATTAGGCGGCGCCGATCTCCGTTTCTGTCGCCCTCGGCCTCTCGCCTATTACATAGCTAGGGTTACAGTGGGGGGCTGGTACTCTGGTAACCACGGGAGTTTGGCAAAATCACTCCCTGAGATTCTCTACAAAGATCCAGGTATATAAAGCAGTTGTTGTCAGTACCCTGCTGTATGGCTCTGAAACATGGGTCCTATACTGGAGGCACATCAAGCTGCTGGAACGCTTCCATCAAAGATGTCTCTGTCCCTTCTCAGGTATAAAGTGGCATGACTATGTCACTAACACGGAGGTTCTGGAGAAAGCAGATCTCCCAAGCATGGAGGCCATGTTGATGCTGCAACAGCTGCGCTGGGCCAGCCACATCATGCACATAGACAACTTCAGAATGTCAAAGGCTGTCTTCTACGGTGGGCTGCGTGATGGCAAATACAGCATAGGAGCTCCACGCAGACGCTACAAAGACCAGCTGAGGCAGCAGCTGGCTTGCACTGGCAGTGATCACCGCAACTGGAAGTCGCTGGCGACAGATAGAAGTACTTGGAGGTCCTCCACCAGTAGAGCTGTCCAGAACTTCGAGGAGAGAAGAGTATGAGCTGTCCAGGAAAAGTGCAGGCAACAAAAAGAGCCAGCCACTTAGACATCTTCCTGTAGCGACCAGGTCTTCCCTTGCCCAAATTGTTCCAGACCATGCAGATAAAGGATCGGTCTGTTCAGCCACCAGAAGGCTTGCCTTTCCCAGACATTTGGACACTCTTCCCAGTATTGATCTTTGGACACAAAGACAGATGTGATTATTTAAGTCAACCAAAGGCAAAATGGAAATCATAGGTCCTGTATAAGCTGTATAAGGCTAAAAATATCTATGTGTGTGTGGCAGCCTGGGAAAAGCTATACAGTCAGGTCCATAAATATTTAGACATCAACAAATTTATTATTTTGTAGCTAGTAGTTTCGTACGGTGTCACACCTCCAGTTGAGCATCTCTAAGCCAGTTGTTAAAGGTGTCGCCTCCTTCACGTATAGTGGCGTAGCCCCCGGCACTGCTGTTACTGGGCAGTGCAACACTAGGTGGTCAGTGTCTTGTGGGGAGTCCTGACATTTAGAGCATACAGGGGACTCTATATAGCCCCAATGATGCAAACTGGCGGCTGTTCTGGCATGTCTTGATCCAAGCCTGTTTGCTTGAGTCCACTGTCTTCTAGTTTGGTTGAGGAAGCCAGATAGTGGATTGGTGGGGTCCTCTATTAGTTCCCCATCTCTGGGAACATTTTGGTTCCATTCCTCTCTCCAGGAAGTTTTCCTTCTTGGTCTTATAGAAGGGTGTTCATGATTTTAATCTTGAGGTGGTAGGTGTGACTTCTATTATTTGTTTGACTGTTATGGCACTTTCTGTGTTTGAGATGCGCTGATGTTGTTTTTGAGTGATCTCTTCTCTGCGAAGATATGGTGGAGCAATGTTGCTCATTGTTGGTAGCCATTCTACTGGTGTTGATTTGATGGCACCAGATATGATTCGCATGCTTTCATTCAATTTTGTAGCTGTCTACCAGAATATACTGGAGTTAAAAAATAAGACTTTCAGCTTTTATTTCAAGGGTATTTACATCCAAATTGGGTATGTGGTGCACTTTTTAGATGTCGTCCCACTCCTTTTAAAGGGGCTAAAAGTAACTGGACAATCATCTGCTCAGTTGTTCCATGGCCAAGTGTATGATATTCCCTTGTTAGCCCATCTGGCTGACAGGCGATGAGCTTATACCATCATGTGTTGTCTGTCATCCGTTCGTCATCCAGATTTCACAAAAATTGCTTCTTCTCTCTATGCATATTTGCATAATTGCAATTAATAATAAAGATATGGAGTAATTAAGCCCTAACGAGCAGTTTCCACACAAATATCTTCTTCTCCCTCAATTCTTCACCGATTTTGATTCTCTCTAGCATGAAAGAAGGGGTACCTAGGGTGCATATAACTTCTACCCAGATTTGCTTAATTACAATTACTGAAGTTATGGACTAATTAAGGCTTAATGAGCAGTTCAACAACGACAACAACAAAAAAAAATCACTTCTTCTTGGTCAATTCCTTGCCGTTTTGGATTCTTTCTGGCAAATAGGTCAGTATTCCTAGGCTGTATATAGCGTCTGTATATAGTGTATATAGTTTGCAACATTTATTACACAAGGTGGCCCACTTTAGATTGTTCCTTCTGGACTAGATGGGGCCGGAGTGACCGCCGCCGTCATTGATGGTCTCGTTATTTCCCTTACAGGTAAGTATTGCAGATACAGTAAAAGGTCTAGAGTTGATTTCAAGTGTTGTATTTGCATTTGAAAGTCCAAAGAATTGTCACTGCCAGTGAATCAAGATATCATTAGGCTGGAAAATAAAATCAAATTAAATCAAAGCCAGCAGAGAGAAACGTTAGCAGCCATGGCCTGAAGGTGAGAGAACTAGCCTTGGGCCCAAAGGGTCACCGGTTTGAGTCCTAGGCCCGGCAGGAAAAATGTGAGGGGAGTTGAGTGAATGAACAGCACTTTCCCCTCCCTCTGTATCATGACTGAAGTGCCCTTGAGCAAGGTATCTAACCACCAAATATTCCTTGGATGCTGTAGCACAGCTGCCCACTGCTCTGAGTGTGTGTGTTCACTGCTTCAGATGGGTTAAATGCAGAGGAGGGATTTCACTGTGCTTAAGTGTACATGTGATAAATAAAGGCTTATTCGTCGCCTTCTTCTTCTTAAAAACAAATGTTCTGGCGAGCTCAGGAACACCAAAAGGCCACAAAAGTTGGATGTAAGCAAATCTGTGTCAACATCAACAATGAAGAGAGGACTTCACCAGGGTAAATACCACAAGATGGAAACCATTAGGAAGCCTCAGAAACACGAAGATCTGATTAGATTTAGCCAAAAATATCAAAATGTCTTCAGTTCTACAACATCCTATGAGACAAAGATCAAGATCAAGTCAAGTCAACTTTATTGTCAAATATGCTATACATGCTCGACATACAGCACAGATGAAATTTCAGTCCTCTCTGACCCACAGTGCAAACAGATAAAGATAAAGATCAAAGATCCAGATGAGATAAAGATCAACTTGCACCAGAATACTAAGAAAACAGAGCATGGTGAAGAGAAGAAACAGCTCATGATCAAAAGCATACCACCTTATCTTATGGTGTAGGCATGCATGGCTACCAGTGGAACTGCTTCCCTTGTATTTATTGATGATGTGACTGCTGACAAAAGCATGAATTGTGAAATATCTGTCTTCTCTGATTCAGCCAAATGCTTGAAAACTCACTGGGCGGCACTTTCTAGTTCAAGTGCAGATAGGCGATGATCCGAGGCATAATTCAAAAGCAACCCAAGACATTTTTAAAGCAAGGAAGTGAAATGTTCTGCAATGGTCAAGTCCATCACCTGAGCATGCATTTCACTTGCTGAAGACAAAACTGCAGGCAAAACACCTCATGAACAAACAACTACGGTACATCGTTCACCCAATTTGCATGTGAATACTGCTGCCTCAAATTAAAGCTGAAAGGCTACGCTTATTTAATTTCAACTCCAACATACTGCGACTATAGAATAGAAAATACACCACAGCATGCAACGTACTGCTCAATACTTTGTCAAATGTCAGAGTGAGGTCTATAAAAGAGGTTTCAGGCATATAGGTATTTGATTTCTCAAAGTAGATGGCATTTAGAGATCCTGGGAAGCATCAAGAAAACAAGCTAGCAGCAATTTGTCTCATCTCATCTCATTATCTCTAGCCGCTTTATCCTTCTACAGGGTCGCAGGCAAGCTGGAGCCTATCCCAGCTGACTACGGGCGAAAGGCGGGGTACACCCTGGACAAGTTGCCAGGTCATCACAGGGCTGACACATAGACACAGACAACCATTCACACCTACGGTCAATTTAGAGTCACCAGTTAACCTAACCTGCATGTCTTTGGACTGTGGGGGAAACCGGAGCACCCGGAGGAAACCCACACGGACACGGGGAGAACATGCAAACTCCACACAGAAAGGCCCTCGCCGGCCCCGGGGCTCAAACCCAGGACCTTCTTGCTGTGAGGCGACAGCGCTAACCACTACACCACCGTGCCGCCGCAGCAATTTGTGTGTCTGTATAATGTTAAAGGCCTTCCAGAGTAAACAATACAAAACACAACATGCTGTTTAAAAGCACACAAGATGTGCCCATGGCTTACGGTTATTTAGCACAAAAGCAATACTTTAGTGGAAGTTTCTTTCATTTGTTTACATACCATAACTGTTGGTTACTTCTTAGTCGGCAAAACACGTTGTCGAGCAGGGCAAGAGACATAATCCCCCAGTTAATTAATTTGGCAAACTGGTAAGTATTGACAGTCAGTTGAATTTGTGATATGATCAGATGTGACTGAAGTTATCTATGAAGGTGCCCACAATTCAAGGCTTGTTACGGCTTAACTACAAATATCCAAAGACACCAAAGAATCGGATTTTCAGTCCACGTTTCATGGATCAACAACTGATCCTTAACATGCACAGCAGCAGAAATTCCAGCTTCCAGTCCCGAAGCAATCATAACAAGAAGACAGAGTCATCTATATCCCCTGCTCTATATACCAACTATATATCAAGTTTCAAGATATTATTTGTCATATTTTTCAAGTTCTGCTGCAGGAAACCAACCCTACCTCTTTACACTGACCTCAGCAGCCCATAACCCACCAGACCTTTGGTCCAGGTGAGCTAAAAATTAAAACTTCTCACATTTCTCAGGATCAAAAGGCACATATAGATTACTTAATCAACACATATACCAACTTTCAAGACCACACCGCTCATAGTTTTCAAGTTCTGCTCTGGACACAAAACCTACCCCTAAGACTAACCTGAGAGACTAAGTCTGAAATTGTTTCCATGGAAACATGAAAAATTTTAAATTCTCTAATTTCTTAGTATGAAAAGGCACATCTACTGTACATCACCTTGTTAACATGTATACCAAGTTTCAAATCCGTATCATGAATAGTTTTGCATATATGCTCCGGAAACGAACATTGCTCTTAGAAACTTAATCAAGATGTATTTTGTATGTAAAAATTTGAAAAATACTTTTTTTCAAAAATCCAAAATAGCAAACGGTACCAGTGCACATGTTGCTTGATATGTATACAAAGTTTCATGAAAATATCTTCAAGAGTTTTAAAGATATGGCCAGAAACAAAAATGTGACCGGACAGACAGACAGCCGGAACCCGTTTTTATATCCCCTGGACGGACAGCCAGACGGATGTACGGAACCCGTTTCTAAAAGGCACATCTACATCACCTTGTTAACATGTATACCAAGTTTCAAATCCGTATCATGAATAGTTTTGGATATATGCTCCGGAAACGACATTGCTCTTACTGTAGAAACTAAGTCAAAATCTATTTTCTATGTAAAAATTTGAAAAGTACTTTTTTCCAAAAATCCAAAATAGCAAAAGGCACCAGTTCACATGTTGCTTGTTGTGTATACAAAGTTTCATGAATATATCTTCAGTAGTTTTAGGCCCTGTCCACACGGCAACGGATTCAGGTGAATCTGATAAAATTGTTTATCGTTTCAGCCTGGCGTCCACACGGCACCGGCGTTTTGGGTGCCCCACAACGATATTTTTTGAGAACGGGTTCCAGAGTGGAAAAATCTGGCAACGGCGCCATTGCGAAGTCGTCTGGATGAGTAGAACGGATTTGTTTACGATGACGTCACAACCACATGACTAGAACAAGCAGCACTCTCGCTGTTTTGTATGAACCACTGCATTGCATTCACTTTTGTATACAGCTTTTCTTTTAAATAAACAAGTAACTGAACCATTTCTTGAATTTCTTTTTTTTATTGGATAAGACTGCTTTTCAAAATGTTCACACACAATATAAAAAGTTATATAAATTATATAAAAATGCTTTTCAAAATGTTCACACAATAAGAAAATTAAGTTATATAAAACTATGCACACTAATAAAACTAATTTGTACACACAGAAGGCACGATTTCCTCGCGTAGTCGCAGCCATCTTCTTGTTGTTGTTGTGTGTTTGTTCCTGACAGTGCTTCACACCAGGTAGAAGAAGGGGTTTATGCGCATGCGTTTACTACTTCTATTGTTCTGGTGTCTCCGATGGGGCCGTCTTACAGTGCCCCTAGTGGTGTTGCATGTGTATTGCATCGTTTTCAGCAAGCGTTGCGTTGCCATATGTACCTGATATTTTACTGATCCATTGCCCATGTGGACGCGATATTTTTTAAAATAAAATCTCGTTGCCGTTGTCGTGTGGATGTAGCCTTGAAGACATGGCCCAGAAACGAAAACGTGACCGGACAGACGGACAGCCAGACAGACGGAATCCGTTTCGCGGGGGATAATAAACCCCTTCCTATAACAAGATGAGTATTTTTTTCCAATTACTGTGACCATAATCCAGAGTAATGCTAAAGAACTTAGAGTTGTTCTAAGAGACTTTAGAACTTGTGCTAAAAGACTTTTGTGCTAAATAACCGGATACCGTGCCCACTGCCTCTGATGACAGCTTGAAATTATTATCTATACAAAGCCAAGTGCAGAACTTGCCACTTATCCTAACAGCCCAAACTACAACCTTTCACAAACCGTCAAGACTGAGGAACTACACTGACATGTAACGGAAAACTTTCCAATAAAAAATCCCATCAGTATTTCCAAAGTAATGAGTGCTTTATTGAAACAGTGTATACAAGTTGAATATTATTAGAAATAATTCAGCCATTTCCTGCTTTTGAAATGGGTTGTTGCTCTGCTGGCTGATTTGCATTCCAATAAAATACAAACATTTCGCACAGCGCAGCACGGTTAGGTAAGAGTACATCACTGTATTTATATCACTTGCTTGAAATGTAAATGAAAGCTGCATGGAGGTATTTTGCTTCAATGAAAATATGCATCAGTGATAGCTTCTGCAAACTTTAACCACCGTAGGGATTAAAGAACATAGAAGAGAAATGGGGTCTGCAAAATATAAATACACACGTGTGCATTCTACTTTATTAAATCACCCGTGATTGAAAAAAAAAAACATTAAACAGTTAACTGGACTGCGACGATAATAGTAATGAACAATATCTGTACAAAGGAGCCATTTGGGAAATAAATACTGTAATTTTTTAAAAAAAGTGACAATATTGACTGAACTCACTGGCCACTTGATTAGCAACACCCATCCACCTGCTGTTTTATGCAGTTCTCTAATCAGTCAATCCCTTGACAGCAGCACAATGCATAAAAGCAGAACGTCAAGGACGTAGCAGCTCATCTGGCCTGCCATCAAAACAACCATCCATCCTTCCATCCATCCATTATCTGTAGCCGCTTATCCTGTCCTACAGGGTCGCAGGCAAGCTGGAGCCTATCCCAGCTGACTATGGGCGAGAGGCGGGGTACACCCTGGACAAATCGCCAGGTCATCACAGGGCTGACACATAGACACAGACAACAATTCACACTCACATTCACACCTACAGTCAATTTAGAGTCACCAGTTAACCTAACCTGCATGTCTTTAGACTGTGGGGGAAACCGGAGCACCCGGAGGAAACCCACACGGACACGGGGAGAACATGCAAACTCCACACAGAAAGGCCCTCGCCAACCGCTGGGCTTGAACCCAGGACCTTCTTACTGTGAGGTGACAGTGCTAACCACTACACCACCATTTTACACCAGAGTTCAGTTTAAGGGAATGATATTATAATAAACTGCATGACTCACCAGATGTGTCGCTATCACAGTCGTGAAGGTTACACTGGCGTGTGTTTTCTGGCCAGGGCTCGTGATCACACTGGGCCTCCTTGTCTTGCTCCGTTTCCTCCTCCAGCTCTGCTTTTGTGTTCACACACTTGACGAGACGGTGCTGTACACCTCCACCGCAAGACGCCGAGCACTGCCAAAACACAGCACACACTTTACTTAACACTTAACCATTCTGCATGGTTCTATGAGTGCTATTTTTAAGTTGCAAAAATAAAAATGATTGTGTTCCATAAAATGTCCTTGTGACAAGTTTGCCTGAGGGAGGATTTTACACTCATCAGAGAGCAGCTTTAATTAAAAGCTGAACTGCACACACATAGGCATGCACACAGTGTATCCACGCAACAATGGAACCTGGCTCATGCTGAGCAGTGCGTGAGTTCACCGTGTGTTGGGAGCTGAAGAACAGAAAAGCTTCCCAGGGATGGTGACATGGAGATGGATTAGAGGCTGCCCTCTGAATCAAAGCTTTGGTTTTGTTCCAGCTTGTAGTCGACACCCACCATGACTCACCAAACTGAGTGCCCAGAGTATCTCTCTGCCTCATTAGTTTTTGTAAAGCTTGATATACAGCTCCTTTGCGATATTGTACATTTGTGCTTCTCACTGGAGATTTTTCTTTTTCTTTTTTTGCCCTTTTTTTCTTTTTGTGACTGTATGGGTTGATGTTTGCTTTTATTTGAATTTTTTGTCCACCAGTTGTGGTGTAGCTCCAGACCCAGTTTTGGGCATTGGTTTCATCAGGCCTTGGTCCACCATGGGTGATGCCTGTGCTCCTCACTATGGACAGCAGTGAGCTTGTTGTTCTTTCTAACATCGGGATTGTCCAGTGCTCTGTGCAGAGGTGCTTCTGTGCTCGCTTTCTGGATCCATGGTGTAGTGTTCCGAGCAATGTTGCCCAGTGGCTGTGCAGGTAGTGTGGGATATACCTTCATGCACCTTTTGGTGGGATTATGGGTAGCTACGCCACCGGAATTACATCCTGACCTTCTTTTGGTGGACTTTTTTTTTTTTTGGTAAATGTAAAGCAACCTTGTGTGAGAAAGGCGCAATATATGTTGAAATTCTCATCTCATCTCATTATCTCTAGCCGCTTTATCCTGCACTACAGGGTCGCAGGCAAGCTGGAGCCTATCCCAGCTGACTATGGGTGAAAGGCGGGGTACACCCTGGACAAGTGGCCAGATCATCACAGGGCTGACACATAGACATAGACAACCATTCACACTCACACCTACGGTCAATTTAGAGTCACCAGTTAACCTAACCTGCATGTCTTTGGACTGTGGGGGAAACCGAAGCACCCGGAGGAAACCCACGTGGACACCATGCAAACTCCACACAGAAAGGCCCTCACCGGCCACGGGGCTCGAACCCAGGCCTTCTTGCTGTGAGGCGACAGCGCTAACCACTACACCACCATGCCGCCCATGTTGAAATTATTATTATTATTATTATTATTATTGTTGCCAGATATTTGTACGGCAAATATCTGAATAAACAGTACTTGGGACAAAATGGCCATCTAAAATCATATTTAACAGTTATTCTATGAAATCGAGTCGTACATGAGCTGATAGCTGACGAAGGCGCGTAGCACCGAGTCGGCTATAAGCCATGTACGACGAGATTGAGTGGAATATCTGTTTTATCATCTCCATGTTCATTGGATTTTGAGAAACAGAGCATTTTTATTTTTATTTTTTACAAATTCGATAAATAGAAACTTTATACAAAACATCTGACAAAATCATTTCTGCTTAGAATGTAAACAAACCGGCGAAATGACAGTAGCAATTTATGAAAAATGCGATAAAAATAATTCTTGAAAAATTAAAAAAGATATGTTCTTATCGTCAAATACTTTTATTCCATATTTTGTTGCTTTTTTTGTATTTTTTGGGATTTTCTTTTCTTCTTTAGGGTTTTTTGGCGGTTGGCAAACCAACTTAAAGGTGCATTACCGCCACCGACTGGGCTGGAGTGTGGAACAAGAGATATTGGGGGGGGGGGGGGGGGGGGGGAGTATATTCTTTTAACTATTTCTATTTCTTTTAAATATTTGATCATTTCTGGGGTTTTGTTTTCGAATAGAGTTTTTATTTCGTCCTCGGTTGGTTCAGTAACACGCTCCGCCATTTTGTTTTTCTCTACTCATTGTATATGAGCTGATAGCCTTGTAGTAGAGTAGCCAATCAGAGAGCGTGATTGCTCATATCCAGTGAATGTGGATAGAATAAAGCTAAATATACAGTACCAGTCAACACAGTACTGAGTATGATCAGAGCCTTCCACAAAGCAAGGCAGATATACAGATATACTGCAAACATAATTGCTAGTGACCTAGTTCACAGCTGTGAGCACTAACATATCCATGGTCATTGTTTACATTCATTATGATAATGTTCGTTTTTTTCTTCCATGTGAATGAGACATGAGGTAGTTGGATATAACAATCAGTGCGTTTACATGCACATAGAGAAAATCGAATTTCTGCCATAGCTCGACTGAAATCAAAGTTCTAAATGCCATGGAAATCGAACCGAACTGGATTTCTCGTAATCGAGCTACGCGACCTAGATTATGCGATTGTAGCCGAGCTACTTAGTGCATGTAAACCCTATCGAGCTACGTAGTCGAGCTACTTACTTCAGCACTGCCCCTTCCGGAAGTGATGAGTGATGAGACCACAAGCGGGAAACACAACAGCCTCGGTCGGCATGACAACAGTAGTACTAGCGAGCAGCAGAAGAGGTCAGGAGGAAAAACATCTCTTGATGTTGCTGTCCTCGTCGTCGTTCTTCTTGTGAACACGGAACTGATAACTTTGTTTACACTCTTGAATAGCTCTTCTTCATGACGACAACCAGAAGTGTACCAACACGATGGGGCGTGTAGCGCCACCTGTGGTTCGGGTGCACAATGTACCTCACACAATAGCTTGAGTTCCTTGTGTGCATGTAGGATTGGATTTCTCTGGCACCCCTGCTGGGACCCTTAGCTCGATTACCGACAGTAGCTCGATTTGGATGTGCATGTAAACGCACTGAATGACATGCTACGCCCCTCTTCCTAACGCTCTCTCTCATGGACTTGTCCTCCAGCAGTACTCAGGCAGTGCACGTTCATGTGTTTTGGAAGAGTGGCTTTGGATGGAGCGTTGAAGAGAGGGGGTGGGATTTTTCAGTTGGATACTTTTAAAATCTATCTTACTCTTGCTGCTTTCTCCAAAATGACCTACTCTGCTTTTCATGCATGCATCTCGCTAACTAGCTCTGCCTACATTATAACTTTGTTAGTTACCATTTTTTAACCTGGTCAGTTAGGACTGGGGAGCACACTGGAGCTTATCTAGCTAATTAATTTATAATTAGTCCATGTGCATGAACACAAAGGAGATAATATTTATGCAGTACGGCGAACATGGCCAAATGAAACGTGATTAGAGTTGGAAAATCTGCACAGATGAGAAAAATTTATTGAGAATGCACAATGAGTCAGAAAGCAATGAACCCACTAATGGCTTCTTCAAACTGCTAAACTACAAAAACAAGCAAGCCAGACGACACACACTCAAAGACGGGCTCTTTAATGATTCACGGCACAGAAATGCTCCAGGTCTTTCAAAATCTCTCCAGGTAAAGGAGGTAAAAAGCAAACTAAGTTACGTGTCAAGAACTGGAATGACTTTTGTAATTCTAACTCAAACTCTAAACAGTGAACATTCCTGGGTTGGATGAATGCTGACAGTATAGATTTAAAGTCTAGACGTCTGCCACGTTAAACCAATTGTTCATTCGGCAGAGGGTTTTACAAGTGTGTTTACATAACAGAAGGCTGAAGGAGTTTGTGAAATCATGGCGGGAAGGTGGAGAAGTTTATGAGATTTGGCTAGCAATTTAGACATCATGTTGCATTATGTGTATATCATTCGTATCCAGTGTTTATTTATGGAAATTTAGCAACTAGCAGACTGTCTATCTACAGTACTTCCTTTCATTTTGGATTACAGATATTGTTTCAGCAGTGAAAGGAAGGTCAACACTCTTGGAAGCAATATTAAATGAAATAAAAAATATATGCATGAGATTACAATATTTAATTCCAGATGGTATGATGTATTACTTCTTAAATCTTCCAGACGACTTTTGCACTTTATTTACCCGGAACACCAGACGAATGACTACGGAGCAATGTTTTCCGTGTCTCTGACTCAGATAATATGCTGAGCAAAGGATGTTTGAATTTAGGGATAATACATAAACAAACACTCTTAAATCTTTAAATGATTCTGCGTTCATCCACAGAGCTCTATCCAAAACAATGAACCAAGTCATGGTTTAAAAACAAATAATAATTCAAACATTTTTTTTTACCCACTTTTTGTTTATCACATATAGTGGTGCTTGAAAGTTTGTGAACCCTTTAGAATTTTCTATATTTCTGCATAAATATAACCTAAACATCATCAGATTTTCACACAAGTCCTAAAAGTAGATAAAGAGAACCCAGTTAAACAAATGAGACAAAAATATTATACTTGGTCATTTATTTATTGAGGAAAATCATCCAATATTACATATCTGTGAGTGGCAAAAGTATGTGAACCTTTGCTGTCAGTATCTGGTGTGACCCCCTTGTGCAGCAATAACTGCAACTAAACGTTTCCGGTAACTGTTGATCAGTCCTGCACACCGGCTTGGAGGAATTTTAGCCCGTTCCTCCGTACAGAACAGCTTCAACTCTGGGATGTTGGTGGGTTTCCTCACATGAACTGCTCACTTCAGGTCCTTCCACAACATTTCCATTGGATTAAGGTCAGGACTTTGACTTGGCCATTCCAAAACATTAACTTTATTCTTCTTTAACCATTCTTTGGTAGAACGACTTGTGTGCTTAGGGTCATTGTCTTGCTGCATGACCCACCTTCTCTTGAGATTCAGTTCATGGACAGATATCCTGACATTTTCCTTTATAACTCGCTGGAATAATTCAGAATTCATTGTTCCATCAATGATGGAAAGCCATCCTGGCCCAGATGCAGCAAAACAGGCCCAAACCATGATACTACCACCACCATGTTTCACAGATGGGATAAGGTTCTTATGCTGAAATGCAGTGTTTTCCTTTCTCCAAACATAACGCTTCTCATTTAAACCAAAAAGTTCTATTTTGGTCTCATCTGTCCACTAAACATTTTTCCAATAGCCTTCTGGCTTGTCCAGATGATCTTTAGCAAACTGCAGACGAGCAGCAATGTTCTTTTTGGAGAGCAGTGGCTTTCTCCTTGCAACCCTGCCATGCACACCATTGTTGTTCAGTGTTTTCCTGATGGTGGACTCATGAACATTAAAGTGCATATCACGGGTAAATTCAGGAGCAAAATCAATAAAATTCTCCTGTTTTATATTAAACTTTGGTCAAATATCTGTCACATTTTGCATTTTGTGCAATTTTTTACCTTGCGCAATACCAGAAAAATTCAGTTGAAATCAAGCCATTTGGGGCGAATTGGTCCGCCTCTGAAAAAACTTGGCATTTGGATTTCCCGGCAAACATTGATTTTCATGACGTCATGTGCGGGACGCCTCCCTCTGAATCCTACATCAGCGCTGGTTTGTTTATGAGAAAACGACCTGGTGGTTTTCTGCAAATTTCTTCAATGTTATCATGTAATTATTAAAATGGTTAACAGATGCATCATAGGAGGGTGTAGCAACACCAATCTTGATGGGATTAGTACTCATCGTTTCCCAAAAGACCGGACAATGAGAGAGAAATGGGAGTGCTTGGTCTACACAGGCTGTACACTGAAACTGTGCAAGCTCTCACAGCCTGCTGGTGCTTCCGCAGGTAACGTCACGAATCTGGCTCCAGACTCCCTTGGGATTTTTCCAGACGCGTTTTGTTATTTTATTTTTTTCTGCTGTAGACAGATGGCCTTGTGCAAAATTACCCTTCTGGATGAGTGTGTAAAGGGACATTCTTTCATATTAAAAAAAACAAAATTGGTCCAGAATATGCACTTTAACATTAGCCAATGTGAGAGAGGCCTTCAGTTGCTTAGAAGTTACCCTGGGGTCCTTTGTGACCTTGTCGACTATTGCACGCCTTGCTCTTGGAGTGATCTTTGTTGGTCGACCACTCCTGGGGAGAGCAACATCTCATCTCATCTCATTATCTGTAGCTGCTTTGTCCTGTTCTACAGGGTCGCAGGCAAGTTGGAGCCCATCCCAGCTGACTATGGGCGAAAGGCGGGGTACACCCTGGACAAGTCGCCAGGTCATCACAGGGCTGACACATAGACACAGACAACCATTCACACTCACACCTACGGTCAATTTGGAGTCACCAGTTAACCTAACCTGCATGTCTTTGGACTGTGGGGGAAACCGGAGCACCCGGAGGAAACCCACGCGGACACGGGGAGAACATGCAAACTCCGCACAGAAAGGCCCTCGTCGGCCACGGGGCTCGAACCCAGACCTTCTTGCTGTGAGGCGACAGCGCTAACCACTACACCACCGTGCCGCCCCAGGAGAGCAACAATGGTCTTGAATTTCCTCCATTTGTACACAATCTGTCTGACTGTGGATTGGTGGAGTCCAAACTCTTTAGAAATGGTTCTGTAACCTTTTCCAGCCTGATGAGCATCAAGAACACTTTTTCTGAGGTCATCAGAAATCTCCTTTGTTTGTGCCATGATACACTTCCACAAACATGTGTTGTGAAGATCAGACTTTGATAGATCCCTGTTCTTTAAATAAAACAGGGTGCCCACTCACACCTGATTGTCATCCCATTAATTGAAAACACCTGACTCTAATTTCACCTTCAAATTAACTGCTAATCCTAGAGGTTCACATACTTTTGCCACTCACAGATATGTAATATTGGATCATTTTCCTCAATAAATAAATGACCAAGTATAATATTTTTGTCTCATTTGTTTAACTGGGTTCTCTTTATCTACTTTTAGGACTTGTGTGAAAATCTGATGTTGTTTTAGGTCATATTTATGCAGAAATATAGAAAATTTCTAAAGGGTTCACAAACTTTCAAGCACCACTGTAACTACTATATCTGGCGAGGTACGCTGAATCAAACTCTCACAGTTACCAGAGGATCCCCCCCCCCCCCCCCCCCCCCCCATGTAATAGGCGAGAGGCTGAGGGCGAGAGAAACAACATGCCAGTACACCTTAAGGGCCTGGTTAGTACCGGTACTTGGACAGGACACTTTCTGGGAAGGCCAGGTCCTGACATGGGAGGGACTCTGATCTCAGGCATTATTGCAGATTACTCAGGAGCCAATCGGAATGCGTATACCCAATAAAACGAAATAGAAATGAAAAGTTTGCCTCTTCTGCTGGGGGCTTATTCCCCCACACCTGTGGGGAATAGGCTTGATTATATCCCTTATCAAAAAATTCCCATGCAGGGATTGGCCAAGGATGGCTCACCTGATATAAAATAGTTCCACCATTGATTCAGCAATGTATCTCGTGATGTCAAAAAAAAAAAAAAGGATATGGTGTGAGTCAGTCATGGTATATCCTGGATATACCATGAACTGATGTCACAATTTCAAGCTATACAGTCGACTCGAGTCACAGCTGTGGCTCCATGAGCATTTCTGTGTGTGTAGATCTACAGATCATGATCATGCCTAGCGAGGCAGGCGAAAGCACGGTACATTGGACATGCACAGGTTGAAGGTCGCTCCGACATAAACAACAAACAAACATGGCTGCCTCCAGTGAGTTTATGCCGAGATTCAAGCTTAACACTTTTAGTTTGGAATTTTTGACAGGTGTTATAAATATAATATACCGTGCACTGAGAGGCTCCAGGAATTATGGATTCTCTTCAGTAACTGGCATAGTACCATTTTCTGAGGGGTGTAGTCATGTCAGAGAATCCATAATTTCAACTGGAGCCTCTCAGTGCATGGGATATTAGATTACTGTAACCATAGCATCAGCGACGCTGTAGCTCAGACGGCCGTACCATGAGAAACCAGACTCATTTATAATTAGCTAAGTTGTTCTTCATGAGAACAATTAGAACAATTTGATCTTCAAAACAAAACAATCAGAACCAAAAACCATTGATAACTGAGGGAGGAGTAGCGATTTTCCTGAAAGTTCGTTAACCGGCCTAATTAGCAACTTGTTAATGAGAAATCACAAAAAAAAAAAAACAGGGAGTAACTTTTGTGCAGACTGATTAGATCTTCCAAACAAAACAATCAGAATCAAAACCCATTGAAAACTCAAGGAGGAGTATCAATTTTTGTGAATTGTGGACGGACGGACAACGGACACCACGTGATGGCAAGAGCTCATCGCCCTATGGCTGGTGAGCTAAAAATGTTGACTTGTTGGAAAACTTTTGCACTTTTCTCACTGTATTTGATGCCAGTTAATTTCTAATTATGTGTTTGTTTGCTCTATTCCACTGTTAATAAAGTTACATTCTTTATGCCATGTAATTGTTTTTGAAAAGCAAAAAAGTATGAGGCCGAATGCACCCCTTTGCCCGATATGAAAACATGATGAAAAAGGAGACTAAGGGCAAGTTTACATTAGACCGTATCTGTCTCGTTTTCTTCATGGATGCACTGTCCGTTTACATTAAACCGCCTGGAAACGCCGGGAAACGGGAATCCGCCAGCGTCCACGTATTCAATCCAGATCGTGTCAGCTCCGGTGCTGTGTAAACATTGAGATACGCGGATACGCTGTGCTGAGCTCTAGCTGGCGTCGTCATTGGACAACGTCACTGTGACATCCACCTTCCTGATTCGCTGGCGTTGGTCATGTGACGCGACTGCTGAAAAACGATGCGGACTTCCGCCTTGTATCACCTTTCATTAAAGAGTATAAAAGTATGAAAATACTGCAAATACTGATGCAAATACTGCCCATTGTGTAGTTATGATTGTCTTTAGGCTTGCCATCCTTCCACTTGCAAGTGGTAAGTGATATGCGCTGGGATCACACACACAGCGGCTCAGTCCCGAATAACTGGTTGTGCACTTCACTCACGCGCTCTGTGAGCTGCGCAAGGCCGGAGTGCGCACCCTCCAGAGGGCACTCGCTGTTCAGGGCGGAGTGATTTGGAGCGCAGGATGCCTGCGGAGCCGAGCGTATCCGTGTATTGGTGTTGCTGTGTGCACGCAAATCGTGTATTGGTGTTGCTGTGTGCACACTAATCGTTTTAAAAACGTTAATCTGATGATCCGCTGATATGGTCTAATGTAAACATGGGGTAACATTAGGTCCTGATTCTGAAAGCTTTGAAAGATTGCTAGATGGTAGTCACTTCATAATTTACATCAATTCATCACAATGGCTCACTTAAATCACAATGGTACAATGATT
Organism: Neoarius graeffei; assembly: GCF_027579695.1. Taxonomy (NCBI): domain Eukaryota; kingdom Metazoa; phylum Chordata; class Actinopteri; order Siluriformes; family Ariidae; genus Neoarius; species Neoarius graeffei. The sequence goes on along the minus strand of NC_083583.1, from coordinate 14,665,764 downwards.
TGCCTGATGCCAAGTGCTAACTGCTAATCAAACAGCTGCTAATCACATCCCAATGAACTTCCAAAATTCTGAAAGACTGTAATTTATTCCTTTTTTTCAAATGGAACAGTCAAGCAATTTCCAGTCATTCATTCATAATTCAGTGCATTTCAAATCCAACACTACAAATCAAGCATTTTTAGGAATTTCAAGCATATTCACCCTGCAGATACACAAATGCAGGGTAATGGGCACACATAACAGGCAATTGATAACAAATGACCCATTTCAAATTGTTTCTTTCAGGTTAGCAAAGTAGGGCGGCCTTTCTGTGCGGAGTTTGCATGTTCTCCCTGTGTCCGCGTGGGTTTCCTCCAGGTGCTCCGGTTTCCCCCACAGTCCAAAGACATGCAGGTTAGGTTAACTGGTGACTCTAAATTGACCGTAGGTGTGAGTGTGAACGGTTGTCTATGTGTTAGCCCTGTGATGACCTGGCGACTTGTCCAGGGTGTACCCCGTCTTTCGCCCGTAGTCAGCTGGGATAGGCTCCAGCTTGCCTGCGACCCTGTAGAACAGGATAAAGCAGCTAGAGATAATGAGATGAGATGAGGTTCGCAAAGCTGCCTGGAGCATAATAAAGTAGATTTACTTGTGTACTATAACTGAGATTGTCTTGGTTTGTCTCCATCATCATCTCTTCAGTAAACTCTGGCTCTGATTTTGTTGTGAAATCAAATTATTTTCTTCTTCTGGACTTAACTCTGCAAACATGCAACTTGGCTCAGCTGTATTGATAAGCTGTATTGATAAGACTGCATTACCAAATTTTTAGCTGAAAGCAAATTAACTGCACACAAAATACTGTAGAAGTAGTTCAACAAGAAAGGAAACATGACAGGTGTGCTGGTAAAGGAAAAATAATCAACAATGCCAAAAAGGAAGGCTACTGTTACTATTCCAAAGTTGATTATTTTCCAATAAGAGCATGTTTTATTTCTCTCATACAACAGAAATGTTATAGTTATTAAAGAATAGCACCTGATACTTTTGATCTGTTTATAGTTTATGTTTAATATTGTGGATTATTATACATACGGGCCACTTTTTTCATGGAATAAAAACATGTATTCTATTCCCTTCTAGCGGGTTTACTGGTGACATGCAATACTGTTATCATATCGCTTATCCTCCATATATTACGCCACTCTCCCCAATGGAGAATGAGCGTGCAATATTGTTATAATATTGCACGTTGTCAAGACAACACGACGTTGCACGTCAGAACTTATGCGAAAATCTAATGATAAAACTTTTATGCTGCACATACGCACAATCATTTCTTTGTCAGCCGGATAAGAAAGAAGACGGGGTTAATCCAGTGCTAGATTTAAGCACTAAATAAACAAACTGGAAACTGAAGACGCGCTGAACATCCGAAAGGCTACCAAAACTTTACTGTATATTCTTCACGCATATTTACAAGAGAAAAACATACCAACAGACATCGGAAAACTGGAAAAGAGACACGTCGGAGATGTAAAATTTTCAGGTGAGCGAGTGACTGTTTGTAAACAAACATGGCCGTGAGGTTTATTTCATTAAAAGAGGAAGATTTTGAGAGAATTTTGGCTGCCAGGTCGCTCCGTTGGGTGTAGTTGTCGATGTTGATTTAAAAAGTAATGAAGTAAATTACACAGGGAAAATAGTGATAATATTTGGCTTGACTGTGCTAGCATTAGCCTGCACTAGCACTACGCCGGCTAGAAGGCAACTGCCGTGCTAACAGCACCGAGTCGCGGGTAAGCTTGTGTTGGCCTTCGCTAACACTGCTGTTGAATGCTATGCCAGCTAGAAGGGAACTGGACTGCCGTGCTAACAGCACCAAGTCGCAGGTAAGCTCGTGTTGGCCTTCACTAATGCTGCTGCTGAATGGTACGCTGGCTAGAAGGGAACTGGACTGCCGCGCTAACAGCACCGAGTTGCAGGTAAGCTCATGTTGGCCTTCGAGAATGCTGATATGAAGAGAGTGTGTATGTATAATCTCATCTCATTATCTCTAGCCGCTTTATCCTGTTGTTGACAGGATAAAGACAGTTGAGCAACTACTGTAGAATCCTACATTAGACAAGAATGGGTTAACATTTCTGTCCCTAAACTTGAGCAACTTGTCTCCTCAGTCCCCAGACGTTTACAGACTGTTGTAAAGAGAAAAGGGGATGTCTCACAGTGGGAAACATGGCCTTGTCCCAACTTTTTTGAGATGTGTTGTTGTCATGAAATTTAAAAATCACCTAATTTTTCTCTTTAAATGATACATTTTCTCAGTTTAAACATTTGATATGTCATCTATGTTCTATTCTGAATAAAATATGGAATTTTGAAAGTTCCACATCATTGCATTCCGTTTTTATTTACAATTTGTACTTTGTCCCAACTTTTTTGGAATCGGGGTTGTACATTTTTTAAAATTGTTTGTTTTTGTATCGCTAGAGAGACACCAACTGCTGGAACCAAATTCCTTGTGTGTATCAACATCTCATCTCATCTCATTATCTCTAGCCGCTTTATCCTTCTACAGGGTCGCAGGCAAGCTGGAGCCTATCCCAGCTGACTACGGGCGAAAGGCGGGGTACACCCTGGACAAGTCGCCAGGCCATCACAAGGCTGACACATAGACACAGACAACCATTCACACTCACATTCACACCTACGGTCAATTTAGAGTCACCAGTTAACCTAACCTGCATGTCTTTGGACTGTGGGGGAAACCGGAGCACCCGGAGGAAACCCACGCGGACACGGGGAGAACATGCAAACTCCACACAGAAAGGCCCTCGCCGGCCCCGGGGCTCGAACCCAGGACCTTCTTGCTGTGAGGCGACAGCGCTAACCACTACACCACCGTGCCGCCCGTGTATCAACATACTCGGCCAATAAATTTGTCTGTGCTTCTGAAAAAATAGCGCAGAATCTTGAATATTAAATCTTCAAGACACTTTCTTTGTTTTAAAATTGTCAAAATTCTAAAACCTTCTGTTTATTTCCAAACACATACTCAAGAATGAAATGAATTCCATTCTCTAATGTGTCTTTACATCCAGCAGGTCATAAACTGACTATCTGATAGAGTCATGATGTGATTCTCACCTGACCCCAGGATCCGGTGATCCACTGCGCACAGGGCTGAGTATTGCATTTCTGAATTGAGCTGGGCTTCTGTTCCTCATCACACCTCCCTTCTTCGGGACACGTGACCATCCTCTGCTGCTCTCCTCCACCACACAGCTCTGAACACTGGAGGAACAAATGGAGCAGTTGGAGGCTGTGTCATTTATTCATCAAAGATGTGAAGAAACAGGTGTATGTTTGAGATCTGAGCTCTGCGAATGACGTACAATCAAAGCACAAGTGATCCTTTTCCCTTGTGAGGTCAGAGTGTGCATGAATCTGCTGTACTAATTATAAAAATGTTCAAAATGTAAACAAAAAAAATCATTTAATGGGTTTAATAGAAGTTAAATAGTTACATGATACATGTTGGTTTGAGCACAAACTTTGGTCTCAACATTACCTTCAGTTCCTCTACTCAAACTGACATAGCTTCAATTTTGGGATGGAAATTTGCTCTATTGTTTTCCTACACTAGCAATTACACATTAAACATCATCACAGATATGTTATTTATCACCCTGTCACAAACTTAGGCAAAGGATAACATGGACATCCACCTGCACCTGGCTTATGGGTTACTTTAAGCATCAACTGCCTCAGTTTCAAGTGTCCGAGACGTACTTTTGGTGAGCAGTGGAAGGGAGCTGGGAAAAGATGTGTCTCAAAAAGGTGTGAGAAATATGTCTCACCTGTCCCCATGAGGAAGTGTACCAGTCCAGACACATCTGGATGTTGCAGGACAGGTGGGTGACGGGTCTCAGAGACGCAACCTGGCAGTGGAAAGGCCTCAATGGCCTCTGATCCCGCATGTTATAACATTGGATCTCTCGCACCTTCAGGCCTCCTCCACAGTTCTTCGAGCACTAGGACAACACAGTCTCTATTCAATCAAATCTGTGTCCTGTTCTCAGTTAGGTCTTTACAGTACTGAATAACACATTGATGTTGTGTGGCCAATCCAGAAATTGCAATCAGTATCAGCAGCACTGATTCCGCTGTGGCGACCCCTAATCGGGAGCAGCCAAAAGAAGAAGAAGAAGATCAGTAGCATTGATCAATATACAAGCAGTCAGGCTTAAGACAGGATCCATAATCAGCACACAAACAAGAGATGAGGGCCAGAACCAGAACTCACAGAACCACAGAACTCAAAACTAGTCAAGTCAAGTCTATTTTTATAGCGCTTTTAACAATAGACATTGTCGCAAAGCAGCTTTACAGAATTTGAATGACTTTAAACACGAGCTAATTTTATCCCTAATCTATCCCCAATGAGCAAGCCTGTGGCGACGGTGGCAAGGAAAAACTCCCTCAGACGACATGAGGAAGAAACCTCGAGAGGAACCAGACTCAAAAGGGGACCCATCCTCATTTGGGCAACAACAGACAGCATGACTAACATTAACAGTTTTAACATGAAGTCAGTTTCGTTGGTGTTATAACTATAATTATAAAACTAGGTACCCTATGGGTACATGTGGCTACTGCTTATAAATAAAATTGTTTTCTGATACCATGTCCATACAGTAAATATAGTATATATACATGTTCTCCGTTATACTCACCTCATCTCTTGCAAGCATCACCAAGCTGTGAGCAGCATCAGGGCTTATAGTATTTCAGTTACCAATTTTGTTTACTGTGTTTTGTTCAAAATACAGTGCTGTGAACTAGATATATTTTCAAAATAGTAAGAAAGCACTTGTTCAGGCGGCACGGTGGTGTAGTGGTTAGCGCTGTCGCCTCACAATAAGAAGGTCCGGGTTCGAGCCCTGTGGCCGGCGAGGGCCTTTCTGTGCGGAGTTTGCATGTTGTCCGCGTGGGTTTCCTCCGGGTGCTCCGGTTTCCCCCACAGTCCAAAGACATGCAGGTTAGGTTAACTGGTGACTCTAAGGTGGGGTTTACATTAGACCGGATCATCAGATTAACGTTTTTAAAACGATTAGTGTGCACACAGCAACACCAATACACAATTTGCGTGCACACAGCAACACCAATACACGGATACGCTCGGCTCCGCAGGCATCCTGCGCTCCAAATCACTCCGCCCTGAACAGCGAGTGCCCTCTGGAGGGTGCGCACTCCGGCCCTGCGCAGCTCACAGAGCGCGCGAGTGAAGTGCACAAGCAGTGATTCGGGACTGAGCCGCTGTGTGTGTGATCCCAGCGCATATCACTTACCACTTGCAAGTGGAAGGATGGCAAGCCTAAAGACAATCATAACTACACAATGGGCAGTATTTGCATCAGTATTTGCAGTATTTTCATACTTTTATACTCTTTAATGAAAGGTGATACAAGGCGGAAGTCCGCGCCGTTTTTCAGCAGTCGCGTCACATGACCAACGCCAGCGAATCAGGAAGGTGGATGTCACAGCGACGTTGTCCAATGACGACGCCAGCTAGAGCTCAGCACAGCGTATCCGCGTATTCTCAATGTTTACACAGCACCGGAGCTGACACGATCTGGATTGAATACGTGGACCCTGGCGGATTCCCGTTTCCCGGCGTTTCCAGGCGGTTTAATGTAAACGGACAGTGCATCTGCGAAGAAAACGAGACAGATACGGTCTAATGTAAACTTGGCCTAAATTGACCGTAGGTGTGAATGTGAGTATGAATGGTTGTCTGTGTCTATGTGTCAGCCCTGTGATGACCTGGCGACTTGTCCAGGGTGTACCCCGCCTTTCGCCCGTAGTCAGCTGGGATAGGCTCCAGCTTGCCTGCGACCCTGTAGAAGGATAAAGCGGCTAGAGATGATGATGATGATGAGCACTTGTTCATGAATTGTCTTCGAAGCATTATTTAGTACTAATGAGCACATTTTGTTTCACAAGTGTAGTGTAAAGACTCTAAAATAAAAATAAATTTAATTAAAAAACTAAAACCAATAGCAGAAGCTTGACCAATTATACTTTTAACTTTTACTCTTAGTTTTCACAAAGGAGCTGATTTATTCCCACATGGGACTTTTGTAATTGTAAACCGAGCGGATCGCTAAAAAACTCCCCCCCAAAACTTACAAAACCTTTCATTTGACATTTCAGAAGGACCAAACAAAAGCTGTGATAATCAAAAGGTAAATTTTCTAAAAAATAAACACCACTTACTTTATATCGAATCAGTAGCCTTGGCAAACCACGAGGTGAATTTCGTTTCTTTTTATCTGACGATTATCTTCCGATACTATGAAGTTATAACGAGGTTTCTCTTATTTCGTTTCTACTTCTGATTAGTTCCGAAGTTTATCAAGAAGTGGAACAGGTAATCGAACTTGATCAAGATAAGTGCTGATTGGTTATAAAGTTTCGCTATTGTTACATGCATTCTTACATTCTTACAACACAATGACAAAGTGGCTTTGCCACTCGTTCGTGTGTACCTTTGATAATGTGAGATCAACTTTTCGTATCACGAGATCACGATTCACCGTTCTGGTGATTGTAATGCTTATGCATATGCGCAGTGTACACTCATTCTTATGTTCGTACAACATGATGGCATAATGGCTCCGCCTCTATGAGGCAGTAGCCACAAAAAGCTAATCATTTTGTGTTTTAATCAAGTCCAAATGTAAACACTCTGACGTACTAGGATGTGACAAGATGTAATGATTACTGTGACTCATGATCTAAATATGCCTTGGTGCCATGCTGACTTTGCTGGTAAGTCAATGGCTGTGTCCGAATACACATAATTCTGTACTATTAGTACGCAAAAAGCAGTATGTGGGATTTTCAAATACTCAGTAGGCATTTAATAGTAGTCAAACAGTACCTGGATGATCTACATCCATAGTATGCAAACGTACCACAATTTAGTACACTATGATACCCCATAATTCAACTGAAGCCTCTGAATAACTGAAGAGGAAGAATTCCACTGGGAAAAGTAGAAAGAAGATGGCTATTCAAAGCAAAGCCGGTTGTTGGAGCAGTGTACAAATGTATCAGGAATTGTTTAAACATTTCCGCTGTTGCAGAAATACCATTCTGTTCATTCCTGTTCCGTTCATTCCGTTCATTCCACATTGCGGTTGTAGGGAGGCATGAGATGCTGACATAGCCACTCATCTCTCATGTCTTTTCTCTGGGCTTGGATTGCTTAGTGGTGCCCATCTCCTCTCCAAGCATATTCACACCTATGGTCAATTTAGACCCACCAATTAGCCTAACCTGCATGCCTTTGGGGGGAAACCGAAGCACCCAGAGGAAACCCATGCAGACAGCATGCAAACTCCACACAGAAAGGCCCTCATCAGGCCTTTATACGTTATCTCTGAACATCTAGGTTAGAGTACAGATACGTTTTCAACAGAGTACAATAGTGCTTGAAAGATTGTGAACCTTTAACGATAACGATAACGATACCTGTAGCCCAGGCCTGGGTTTATCCGTCTCAGTGAGATTGCTTCTGGAGCCATTTTTCCAGGCCTGGACCTGACCTGATAAAATATCTGACCAAACAGGGAATTGGTATTTACATGTGACATTGTCTGAGCACGTGCTGTTTTCCCTGGGCATCTTTGTACATCCTTGTTGCATCATGAAGTCACGGAATACGGATTCACGGAAAATAAAAAATATAATACAAAGCACAGATCTTTTACTCACGGATATGTGATTTTCTATGAAATATCAATGATAAATGAATAAAGTAAACATATAAATGCAGGTAAGATATTTAAATTATGAACTTCAACAGTCCAAACATTTAATTGTTTTAGATTTCTTAATTTTTTATTCGTGATGCATCATCTGTATGAAATCGGTAACCAGTCTGTAATACACTGAAACGTCTGTGACCGATCTGTAAATTATTAGCATCTGTGATGCATCTGTATTAAAATCCGTAACCACTCCGTATTTTGTATCCTTTTTTATTATATTTCTGTAATCTGTGATCTATCCGTATTTTATCAACCACCGGAGTGTGTGTGTGGGTGATTTTGAAGTCCAAGCTGTACAGTATGACCTGGAATAATGTGCTACTACTTGGAAAAAACTTCCATGACTATTCCTAAGTTGCATGTGTTTATTTACCTGAGTGTCAGGACCAAGCGATATTATAGTCGGGATTATAGTTGTGGTGTGACTGCTCCAGACTGGAACTAAATTCAGGCAGAGGTATAGACATAGTTGGAGTTATAGTTATCGGTGTTGTGGGACCGGGCCCTTACTCACTCGTATACTACAGTTACAGTTATGTAATAGATACTTAACCGTTGTTAGTAAATACTGAGTCCAGATGCAGGCAGTGACTTGACAGCTACAAATGTGCCTGTGAGGTCACAGATGTGATTCTAAGAAAACATATCTCACAGTTTTGTCAAGATACTTACATACACATGGCCACTAACCCCAAAACTCTGTTATAGAGAACAAACATGACTACACAATCCATATTTCATTAGAAACTAGTATGGCACACGGTTGAGTGCATACCTCTGCCAAGCCAGATATTATCAACATCAAAATCAAATCACTTGAACCTAGGATAATACTAAAGCTGTCTACCAAATTTCATCAAAATCCATTCAATACTTTTTGAGTTCCGTTGGGAAGAGACAAAAGAAATCCTGGATCCACAGACATATCCTGATTGTGAAAACATAACCTCCTCCAAGAAAGCTGGCGGAGGTTATAAAATCTTCAGGAAAAAACTATTAGAGATAATTTATTTGTCTACAAACTGCTCTATCTCATGTTTTTTCTGCTAAAATTTTTGTCCAAGCTGACACAAAGGATTATGACATACACAAGATACTGACAGGACTCAGAAGGCATGATTCTACACAATCATTCAATTAAAACTTCAATGGATGCCTTCCAAATGCCACGAATTCCCAAGTAGGCAGAATTATTTATATGCTAATGTTTGCACCACAGCCACAAATAACATTTTGAAATATTTGGGCTTTTTAACTCTATTTATTACATCAGGTTCACAACTTTCACAGCATTATCAGACATTGATGTGGTTCAGAAATTCACTATGCTTGTAGATAACCTTACCTTGCTCCACGCTCCTGCTTTCCAGATAGCACATGGCCGGAGGTGGCAGCGTCGTGCTGGTAATGGTCTCTTCGCCATATCACAGTCCGAGTCATTCCCCGTGCTGCAGTGCACTGACCTCCAAATGGCACCAAGCCCACAGCTGGTAGAACACTGCAACACAAGAGCATTGTGGGTAGATCCTGAAGGAGATGACCCACTGCAAAACCATAGAGCCTTCCTTCAAGTATTTGCATGATTGATAAGAAGTACCACAGCCTTGCCGAATTCTCGATTCTGATGGGTCAGAAGGTGGTGTTTAAGTTTCATAACAGTAGCTCTGACAGTAGTGCCTGCTGCAAGGCAAATCACAGGTTAATATTACTGCGCTGGGTTTAATATATTATTCTTTCCATCATAATAGCTAATTAACTCGGATATTATAATCTACACCTCTAATAAACAGATTATAACATGTTGTTACTTAAACACATCTGCAACACTTTATAACAGAGGTAAGGTGATTGATAGATAATATTGTAGAACCAAGTTGCATTTTTTTTGTCTTATTTACATCAACAGAAAGTCAGGGAATGACTGTTTACTGAAGCTAGGTCATAACATGAAGTAATTTACACTGCCCGGCTGACGCAAAAGTCGCCATTTGGATTTAAATAAGCAAATATATGAGAGCCTTTGACTGGATAATTACTGCATTGATTAATGTGTTTCAGCTGGCAGCAATTCTTTTAACCCTAGTTGATGCAGTGAGTAGCTTCTCATTTCTTAAACGAAACCATCAATGATGGTGTAGCTCACTCTGGCCCCGTCTAATCCAGAAGGAATGATCTAAAGTGGGCCACCTTGTGCAATAAATGTTGCAAGCTATATACACTATCTCATCTCATTATTTGTAGCCGCTTTATTCTGTTCTACAGGGTCGCAGGGAAGCTGGAGCCTATCCCAGCTGACTACGGGTGAAAGGCGGGGGTACACCCTGGACAAGTCGCCAGGTCATCACAGGGCTGACACATAGACACAGACAACCATTCACACTCACATTCACACCTACGGTCAATTTAGAGCCACCAGTTAACCTAACCTGCATGTCTTTGGACTGTGGGGGAAACTGGAGCACCCAGAGGAAACCCACGCAGACACCGGGAGAACATGCAAACTTCGCACAGAAAGGCCCTCGCCGGCCACGGAGCTCGAACCCAGACCTTCTTGCTGTGAGGCGACAGCGCTAACCACTACACCACCGTGCCGCCCTATATACACTATATACAAGCTATATATAGAAGCTATATCCACCCTAGGAATACCGACCTATTTGCCAGAAAGAATCCAAAACGGTGAGGAATTGACCGAGAAGAAGTAATTTTTTTTTGCTGAACTACTCATTAAGGCTTAATTGGTCCATAACTTCATTAATAATTGTAATTGAGCAAATCTGGGTAGAAGTTATATGCATCCTAGGTACCCCTACCTTTATACCAGAAAGAATCAAAATCGGTGAAGAATTGAAGGAGAAGAAGCAATTTGTGTGGAAACTGCTCGTTAGGGCTTAATTACTCCATATCTTCAATATTAATTGCAATTATGCAAATTTGGGTAGAAGCTATATGCACCCCAGGCAGACCTACCTTCATGCCAAAAAGAATAAAAATTGGTGGAGACTTGAGAGAGAAGAAGCGATTTTTGTGAAATGTGGACAACGACGGATGACAGACAGACGACAGATAATACATGACGGCATAAGCTCATCACTTGTCAGCCAGATGAGCTAGCAACCATGTTGGAAGACGTATCCCATGTTCATGGAAAAGATGTTACTGTGTTTCAGAAGGGTCAAATTATCAGCCTGCGTCAAGCAAAGAAAACATCTAAGGAGATTGCTGAAATGACTGGAATTGGGTTAAGAACTGTCCAATGCATTATTAAAACCTGGAAGGATAGTGATGAACCATCAACTTTGTAGAAAAAACATGGTTGGAAAAAGATCCTGACTGACCACGATCAGAGATCATTTAAATGCTTGATGAAGTTGAATCGTAAAAAAAAAAATCGACAGTAGAACTCATGGCTATGTTTAATCGTAAAATTAAGAGCATTTCCACACTCACAGTGCAGTGACAACTCACAGGATTGGAACTAAACAGCTGTGTGGCTCTAAGAAAACCACTTGTAAATGAGACTAATCAGAAGAAAAGGCTTCAATTTGCTAGGGAGCATAACGATTGGAGTCTGGAGCAATGGAAAAGGTCATGTGGTCTGATGAGTCCAGACTGACCCTATTCCTGAGTGATGGGCGTCAGGGTAAGAAGGGAAGCACATGAAGCGATGCACACATCATGCATAGTGGCCACTGTACAAGCCAGTGGAGGCAGAGTTATGATCTGGGGTTGCTTCAGTTGGTCGGGTCGAGGCTTAGCAACGTTATGGGGTAATAAAATGAAGTCAGCTGACGACCTGAATGTACTGAATGACCAGGTTATCATCTCATCTCATCAATGGAATTTTTCTTCTATAATGGCATGGGGATAAAATTAGGGCTCAGATTGTGAAAGAGTGGTTCAGGAAGCATGAGGAATCATTTTCACACATAAACTGGCCACCACAGAGTCCCGACCTTAACCCCACTGAGAATTTCTGGGATGTGCTGGAGAAGCCTTTACGCAGTGGTTCGACTCTCTCGTCCTCAACACAAGATCTGAGTGAAAAATTCATACAACTCTGGACTGAAATAAATGTTGTGACATTGCATAAGTTTATCGAAACAATGCCATGGCGAATGCATGCTGTAATCAAAGCTAAAGGCAGTCTAACCAAATATTAGAAATAGTGTGTGACTTTTTTTTGGCATGCAGCGTATTTCCACATTAACCATAACTATAAATTAATGGAAAGCATGACATGCCTTCACTAAATACTGGATATAAAATTGCTCCAGAATAAACATTTTGACATGTGCTGATGTTGAAAATAATCAGAAACACTTATATAGTCTGATGAGACCTGTCGTGTTTTATTCCTTATTTCGAGATGCCTGTAGTACATTATGATTAAAATTGGGGTTATAATAATACAAATTGTTCACTGTTTCCTTATCTCATTATGAGTTAGTACATTTTCAAGTTTAGATAGTCAGCATTTCAAGTCTGCAAGTATAAAGGGAAGAACTACGGTACTTACAGAGCTCCAGTTGCTGGTGGTCCAGAAGGCAGTTGAGAGCAGGGAGGGTATAACCGGCTCAGTGGTGGCTTGAGGCTGACTGTTAGGACCCTGAGATGGATACACTGATGGAAGAGAGGATGTGTATTCTTTGAACCATGGCAATGAAGGAACAATGAACCTATTGTAGCTGATCTCTGTCCAGGCAGGCCAAGGGGCCGGAGTTGTAATCCTCCTGTTCTCGAGGTTTGAAAGTGGCTCCATGGATGTTTCAAGCTTTGTACCAATGTCAACATCCAATTGGGAAGCCAGTGGTTCAACAGTTGTACTTAGAGGTAAAATAGTCTGAGCCATATTCCACTTATAAGTATCCTCATAAGCATGGAGATCTTGCTGTGTTGCCTCTTCCTGTTGGTTTGTACCCCCTTGACCAGGCAACTTCTCACCCTCTGCATCACTTTTAGTCACACCCTTATTGTCTTTTTGACTTCCAGGCATCTCGGTTGCATTATTGTCTGTCTGAATCTCTTTGTAATAATCATTATCAGGCTCAGATCTTGTATTAATGTTTGATATGGCATCATCTGGTGTTAGTGTTCCCTCAGATGGTACCTCATCCGTTGGTAACAGGCTTTGTATCGTGTCAAAGTCCTGAGTTTGGACATCTAACACCTTCTGTTTTTGAGAGAATCTGGTGATGGGACAGCATGGCTTGGCGGTTGTACCAACAGGTAGGAAATAGTCCTCGGAAAGAACTAAATCATCTTCTGAGACGTTCTCATCTGGTTGGTTAATACGAGGACTCTCAGAAGTAGAGGTGATTGGTGGAACCATAGTATGGCTTGCAAATGAGGTAGTTGCAGAAGGATTTGCTCCTTCCCTGTAAACTGTGCTAAGACTGGGATTGGGTTCCTGCTTCAAATGAATTCCTGAGTAATCGGATGCACCATTTCCTTCATTGTCGAAATCATACGAGAGATCCTCGTGAAACTTTATGAAGTTGTAATCATAGTAAAAATCATCAACTATAACATTGTTTTTGACTGATTTGTCAGCTTCAATTTGATTGTGATATGAGAAGTCGTTTTCGATTATGCTGTTGAGAGTATTGCCTTCTCGTGGCTGAAGGCTAATTGATTTCGGTAACTGGTTGTCTTCAAGTATCGGGTTTATCTCATTGAAAACTTCTCTGCTTGATGAGCCACTTCCAGACCAGTCACTATCCATGTTTGTAGGGCAGTCTTGAACGTTGCATGGCTTAACAGAAGCAGGCTTGGCTTGAGGATCACAGTCAACCATTGTGTTCCAGCTGCACGTCACCTCACGTGTCTGCACGCCAATCGAGCAGCTCACAGAGCACTGCAAATCACAGACACAACGAGAACAGTGAAATAACAGCCTGTATGTTGCACTTTGTCAAGCCCTTTTGGGACTAATACCATTTCAAACTATTAAAATAGCTTTTTGACCCGAGCAAATTCATTTGAGCAAGTCCACAGGGAGTGAAGCATACAGCTAAATGTCACTCATTACTCTAAAGGAGTGTTGGGAAACTGAAGTACAACAGTGGGTGCTTTGTAAGGTTTGTGCTTCGGGCTAATTCCTTAAAATGCAGTCAGATTTTTCCTCTCAAACTAATCCTTCTCTGAATGAACTTCATCATCATTTGAATTGGAGAAGTTCAACCTGGTCATTAAAAAGTACTTTAAAAGCTGCGTTAAAAAGAATAATGTGTACTTTGACTTCATTATATTAGCATATGCTCATCCTTTTATTATTAAAATTAGTTCAATTTTATGTAAATAGCATTTTTTCTTTTTAATAATAGATATAGTCACAAATCAGTGGCGAACCATTACTATTACAGCTGGGACTTCAGTTCAGCCAAAACTTCGCCAGACACACCAAACCAGCAACAGGGCAAAGGATTTTGTAAGGGATTAGCGGCAGGCTGCCAGGTCGCTCCATTGTGTGTAGTTGTCAATGTTGATTTTAAAAGTAACTAAGTAAATTGCACAGGAAAATGAATACTTAAGTATAAGTGAAAAATACTATGGCGAGTGTGTGTGGAAGAAGAGCCTGGAGACAGAAATCTTAGTTTCTTGGTCGTTAGCCTGTGCTACTTGCTCTCGATAGCACTGGCTTGACCACTTTATTAGCATTCGCTAACACTACTGATGAATGCTACACTGGCTGGAAGGTGACTTCACTGCTGCGGTGATGGTGCCGAGTTGCAGGTAAGCTAGCGCTGGTCTTCGAGTAGGCCTAGGGTGATAAATTTTTGGTTCCTCCCACTATAAATCAAAATCTGATTTATAAAATCTGATAAAAATGAGGCCAAGTTAGAATTAGAAGGGAATAATTATCATGAAATTACAACCCCAATTCCAAAAAAGTTGGGACAAAGTACAAATTGTAAATAAAAACGGAATGCAATGATGTGGAAGTTTCAAAATTCCATATTTTATTCAGAATAGAACATAGATGACATATCAAATGTTTAAACTGAGAAAATGTATCATTTAAAGAGAAAAATTAGGTGATTTTAAATTTCATGACAACAACACATCTCAAAAAAGTTGGGACAAGGCCATGTTTCCCACTGTAAGACATCCCCTTGTATCACCTCATCTCATCTCATTATCTCTAGCCACTTTATCCTGTTCTACAGGGTCGCAGGCAAGCTGGAGCCTATCCCAGCTGACTACGGGTGAAAGGCGGGGTACACCCTGGACAAGTCGCCAGGTCATCACAGGGAAAATGTATCATTTAAAGAGAAAAATTAGGTGATTTTAAATTTCATGACAACAACACATCTCAAAAAAGTTGGGACAAGGCCATGTTTACCACTGTGAGACATCCCCTTTTCTCTTTACAACAGTCTGTAAACGTCTGGGAACTGAGGAGACAAGTTGCTCAAGTTTAGGGATAGGAATGTTAACCCATTCTTGTCTAATGTAGGATTCTAGTTGCTCAACTGTCTTAGGTCTTTTTTGTCATATCTTCCATTTTATGATGCGCCAAATGTTTTCTATGGGTGAAAGATCTGGACTGCAGGCTGGCCAGTTCAGTACCCGGACCCTTCTTCTACGCAGCCATGATGCTGTAATTGATGCAGTATGTGGTTTGGCATTGTCATGTTGGAAAATGCAAGGTCTTCCCTGAAAGAGATGTCGTCTGGATGGGAGCATATGTTGCTCTAGATCCTGGATATACCTTTCAGCACTGATGGTGTCTTTCCAGATGTGTAAGCTGCCCATGCCACACGCACTAATGCAACCCCATACCATCAGAGATGCAGGCTTCTGAACTGAGCGCTGATAACAACTTGGGTCGTCCTTCTCCTCTTTAGTCCGAATGACACGGCGTCCCTGATTTCCATAAAGAACTTCAAATTTTGATTTGTTTGACCACAGAACAGTTTTCCACTTTGCCACAGTCCATTTTAAATGAGCCTTAGCCCAGAGAAGACGTCTGCGCTTCTGGATCATGTTTAGATATGGCTTCTTCTTTGAACTATAGAGTTTTAGCTGGCAACAGCAGATGGCACGGTGAATTGTGTTCACAGATAATGTTCTCTGGAAATATTCCTGAGCCCATTTTGTGATTTCCAATACAGAAGCATGCCTGTATGTGATGCAGTGCCGTCTAAGGGCCCGAAGATCACGGGCACCCAGTATGGTTTTCTGGCCTTGACCCTTACGCACAGAGATTCTTCCAGATTCTCTGAATCTTTTGATGATATTATGCACTGTAGATGATGATATGTTCAAACTCTTTGCAATTTTACACTGTCTAACTCCTTTCTGATATTGCTCCACTATTTGTCGGCGCAGAATTAGGGGGATTGGTGATCCTCTTCCCATCTTTACTTCTGAGAGCCGCTGCCACTCCAAGATGCTCTTTTTATACCCAGTCATGTTAATAACCTATTGCCAATTGACCTAATGAGTTGCAATTTGGTCCTCCAGCTGTTCCTTTTTTGTACCTTTAACTTTTCCAGCCTCTTATTGCCCCTGTCCCAACTTTTTTGAGATGTGTTGCTGTCATGAAATTTCAAATGAGCCAATATTTGGCATGAAATTTCAAAATGTCTCACTTTCGACATTTGATATGTTGTCTATGTTCTATTGTGAATACAATATCAGTTTTTGAGATTTGTAAATTATTGCATTCCATTTTTATTTACAATTTGTACTTTGTCCCAACTTTTTTGGAATCGGGGTTGTATAAAAGACTTAAAGAAATTAAAGAATGAAAGAAATTAAATATAACATTTGAAATGCTGATATGTTTGGGTCTTCTCTGAAGGGCGAGAAGGCCCTCAAGGTTCCCCTCTGCACAAAATCAGCTTTACAAAAATCTGGATGTAAAAATCCAGAGAGGGGAAAGCAAGGCTCCTTGACACAGCATGAGGAAGAAATTCTGAGAGGAACTAGACTCTAAATGGAATCCATTCTTTTTTGGGTGCCACAGGATTTTTATCATTACACTAGTTTTAGGGAATAAAGACTAACAGTAGGAAGTGTGTCTGAAGGATGTAGAATATTCAGTGTGACCATAATCATCATTCATTAAGAGTATTACTTTTTTTTATATCTAAGTACCAAAGGTTATTCTATGGGCATATAGTGTAGAATAAAAACAAACAAACAAACAAACAAAAACATTATATTATACGATGTGTAGGGAACATAAATAGTGAATATAAAGCCATTTGGGCTTCAGCCTAACTGTATTTGAGGGTGGTATTAAATACAACCACAATTCCAAAAACGTTGGGACGCTATGTAGCTATGTAAACTGTACCCCTTTTACTATAGAGCCATACAGTGTTAATATGTGCAGAAAGCGTTTGGCATTGTCTTTCTGAAAGAAGGAAGGACTTCCCTGAAAAAGATTTTGTCTGGATAGCAGCCTGTTGCTCTGAAATGTGTATATATATCATTCAACATTAATGATGCCTTCCCAGATGAAAAAGCTACCCATGTCATGTGCACTAATGCACCATCATACCATCACAGATGCTGGCTTTTTAACTGTGCGCTGATAACAAGCCGGATGGTCCCTCTCCTCTTTAGCCTGGAGGACGTAGTGTCCATGAAATCTAAAAAGAATTTCTACTTTTGATTTGTCAGACCTTGGGACAATTTTCCACTTCACCGTAGTCCATCGTAAAAGAGGTCGGGCCCAGAGAAAGTGTCTGTGTTTCTGGATGTTGTTTCTGGATTTAACTTGCATTTGTGGATGCAGAAATGAACTGTTTTCACAGATGATGGTTTTCTGAAGTGTTCCTGAGCCCATACGGTGATTTCCACTACAGACACGTGTCTGTTTTTTATGCAGTGTCTCCTGAGGGCCTGAAGCTCACAGGCATCCAGTGTCAGTTTTCAGCCTTGTCTCTAGCATACAGAGATTTCTCCAGATTCTCTGAATCTTTTAATGATATTATGGACCATAGATGATGTGATCCCCCAAATTCTTTGCAGTTTTACATTGAGGAACATTATTCTTAAATTGTTGCACTTTTTGCCCATGTAGTCTTTCACAGAGCGGTGAACCTCTCCCCATCTTTACTCCGCCTCTCTGGGATGCTCTTTTTATACCCAATCATGCCACTGACCTGTTGCCAATTAACAAAATTAGGGGTTTTTTTTAATTACACAACTTTTTCAGTCTTCTGTTGCCCCCTCCCAACTTTTTCGAAATGTGTTGCTGATATCAAATTCAAAATGAGCATATATTTTTATGTTGAGAGCATTCTCTTTATCAGATTATGCACATGTATATAAATACTGCCTGATTTGTTGCCATTACCTGATTCCCCACCCTCTCTATCTTTTCCCTAATTTGGTCTTGGCCAATTCCCATCCACTAATATGGCTAATCTGTGCCAGGTGAAGCCAGCCAACTGCACCTTTTCAAACTGCTGCTTATGCTGCATCACAGAACAATGTAACACACTCGAGAAAGGTGCTATCTACCCTCTTCTGCATACATGAACTCAAAAACACTTATGATTGGCTAATTTCATTGTGACTGACAGGGAAGAATCTATACCACCCCTCCCACCAAGATAGCACAATCAGTTTTACTCTCTTGGACTCCTGGCTAAGGATGGCTGTGGCATCATATCGATCTCCAAATGACAGGACAAACACTTTACTGTTGAACCAATCAAGAAGCACTTAGTGTAGAACAAAAACTCAATCTAATTCCAGAAACCCTATCACACAATTCCCTACACCAGATGAAATCTTACCTCTGACCAGTTTCCTGTAGTCCAGTCAGCAGGACAGGAAATGTGCGTGTTGCAGTGGGAGATCGACTCAGGCCTCGGCAAGTGATGGCATTCAGACGGCAGAAGGGCTTCATGTTTTTCAAGCCCCAAACTCCGAATACACACCACTGTTCTCTTAGTAAGGCCTGATCCTCCACAGCTCGTTGAGCACTTCTGCCATTCTCCAGTCCACCATCTGTAGAATATTACAGCAATTCGAATCCTGGTGAGCCCTGAGAAGCTTTAAAAACCCATCTGCTGCTTCTAAGCATCATGAGAAGTTCGATAGTGGATAAATTTCTGAGCTCATGATCCGAATTTTGTGAGCTCATAAAGCTCAATCTGCTCATCTTTGTGCTTGGTTTGTATCATGCTATGATATTGTACACTTTAATGATACATTCCAGAATTATTAGCACCCTTCATGAAAAATCTGCAAAAATGAAGACAACATGCAACAAATGATATTTTGTAAACTATATGAACAACAGGGTGGCACGGTGGTGTAGTGGTTAGCACTGTCGCCTCACAGCAAGAAGGTCTGGGTTCAAGCCCCGTGGCCGGCAAGGGCCTTTCTGTGCAGAGTTTGCATGCTGTCCGCGTAGGTTTGCTCCGGTTTCCCCCAAAGGCAAGTTTATTTATATAGCACATTTCATACACAGTGGCAGTTCAATGTGCTTTACAGAAGTAAAAGCAGAACAGTAAACAATAGAAAATAAAATTACATAAAATAATGACATTACAAAAGACATGCAGGTTAAGTTAACTGGTGACTCCAAATTGACTGTAAGTGTGAATGGTTGTCTGTGTCTATGTGTCAGCCCTGTGATAACCTGGCGACTTGTCTGGGGTGTACCCTGCCTTTTGCCCGCAGTCAGCTGGGATAGGCTCCAGCTTGCCTGCGACCCTGTAGAACAGGATAAAGCAGCTTGAGATGAGATGAGATATGAACAATTTAGCCAAGTTTTTAAAAAGAAAAAATACATTGAATTTTTTTTTAATTACTTTGTTAATAATTTTTGTAAGAAATGCTACTTGCGTCCAATTTCAACTGAGGGTGAAATTTGAATCAGGGAAACCCCCCGCCCATAAAAAAAAAAAGAAAAAGAGGGGCGCCAATACTTTTGGATTGAGGGACAATTCTATTTCAAGACACTGTTAGAAGATCAAATAAAGAACAAATGTACAATCTATGGATATGAGTACACTCACATGGGCAGGCATAATCCAGCATTGCAGCTTACTCGATTCTCGTCTGGCCGAGTTGACGGGTCACAGTAATGCTCCTCCACAATTCCAAATGTTCGCTCGACACAATGCACTACTTGTCTCTTGACACCTGGAACAAAACCCAAATTTTCTGCAGTCTAAAGAGCAGCAAATAAAGCTTTAAAAATCATGGCTTGCATGCTAAAAGCTGTTCTGTTCTACATATGAATGCAGTTAGTCTATGTAGTTTGGCAAATCGTATTCCGAATCACGATCAGAGCTTGAGGTAATGAATAATGTTGCATTAATCATCAGTAGAGCTGCAAGGTCTATACCCAAAAGATGAGTGCAGTCTGAAGACTCTAGCTGAGATGTGTGGACAGTAAGAATCTTGAAGAGCTCTAATGTCAACATTTACTGATATGCTTTATACCATGACTTAAAAGGGAGGACATCAATGTCCATGGGGACATAAAAAGCCCTTTAAAGGAACCTCAGAAACCACCAGAAAAAAAAATTAACATCAATGGGGGAATAAGTTCCCTTTAGTCTGGAAGAAACCATCCAAGGAGTCATGACCACATAGAAAACATGGCTGCTCTGTAAGCAATGGAAAATCAACAAGGTCCAACTTTCAACCACATCAACCACTCATACCTTTCGACATTGCTTCAGAACATGTGAGTCACAGATCAACCACTATCATCATCTACAGACCTACCAACAGCTGACTCATCATCTTTTCCCTTGTCCAGCACTGTTGCCAGGTTAGGGTCCATGTGGACCCTATTGATCTACATGTCCTATTAATTGGAGCATAGTTTTACACTGGATGCAACCCTCCCATTTCCAGGCTTGGGAAACAACCATTCACACCTATAGAGATCTTGCAGTCACGTGACCGGAAAGTACACAACCGCCATCTTGTCGGTCAAAAACACCGCTGAATACTGCTGCACTCGTGTACAGAATGGATCGATTTCAACCGACGGACTACACGGCTCATTTTTCTAATGAACAGATAACTAGATATATGTCTAAAATAAATGATCTACAGATTAGTGACCCTTATGGCTTTCCGGACGGAGTTTTCACGACCGGATTTTGAACTGCCAGCGGAATACCCAGACGTGTATAATTACCTCATTAACTTTCCCTCGCTGTTCAGTGGTGAAGCACTGCATGCTTATAAATCTCTGCACAGTTATCTTTACAGAAATTCAGGATTTGTCAGCGACTCAGATGTGGCATCTTGTAAACAAGAATCCTCATTGGATGGGTAAGTCACTTAAGTATTACTAGTACTGATACTAGATGCACTGACCAGCCGATTATAGAATAGAATAAGGTAATTCCAGCTGTAATTCCAAATCGTCCGTCTTCTTTACATGGATCTGGTGTTGGAGAGAGAGAGGCTTAGCAGTGGAGGTTTGAGTGGCTGTTTTCTGAGCTTAGTCAACAGGCCGGCTCTGCCTGCAGCCTTGCTTTTGCTTCCGCTCCCGACGCCGCCTCCTTCGCTTTGCTTCCGATAACAATCCACGGAGACCCCGCTGGTCTCGCTATCTCGTCCGGAATGTTTTTTTTTTTCTCGTCCGGAATGTTGTGCATGCGATGGAAATCGCTACAAACCGTCATTTTCTGCTGGAAACCAATGTCCAGTAAGTCCATATGGTTGTAGTGGATATTGAAGTCCGGTACAGACGAACAACACGCAAAAATACACACAAAAAACATAAAAAATGTGCACAGGTAGGGAGAGCTTGTAGCCGCAGCCGTTGTAGTAGAATTGTATATAGTAGGGTTTTCCAGAAGAAAAGGTAGAAGTAAAAGCAGAAGTAGAAACATGGCGTTTGACCGACAAGATGGCGTCTGTCACAATCTGGATCGGCTGTGACGTCACATGCAAGTGCTCCATAGACAATTTAGAGTAGCCAGTTAACCTAAGTGCATGTGTTTGGGGGAAACCAGAGCACCTGGAGGAAACCCATGCAGACACGGGGAGAACATGCAAACTCCACACAGAAAGGCCCCCATCAGCCACTGGGCTCAAACCCAGAACCTTCTTGCTGTGAGGCAACAGTGCTCACCACTGCACCACCATGCTACCCACCAACAGCTGGCTGC